>NW_010398707.1:26552-30958 GCF_000710305.1 Buceros rhinoceros silvestris
GAAAGAGAAGGGGGCAGAAAACGTTCTGACAGTATTTGCAGTCTTTCATTAGCTGTATCTTCATGTGATGTTTACCACAATCCAGATTTTAGGCTAAAAGAGACGCGTTGCCTCATGTCCCCAAGTTGTACAACAGATTACGGAGATAGTGCTGGAGCAGGAATATATGCAAAAGGAGCATAACTTTTTTTTTTCATTGAGTCAGCAACACACATCTGGTGTAAATCATCTGTGTTTACTCCATGCCTTTAATCTGTCTGCAATTTGCTGAAGAATACATCCCTAGAGTCTTTCCTAGTCCTTGAAGTCTAGCAGCTGTCACTTTACATTTATTTCTTCTCCTGTCTGGAAGCTATTTTAGTGCAAATGCAAGCACAAAGTCTTCTGAGCAAGGCTCCTAAGAGCAGCCTGCATGACAGGTACCCTCCTACCTATGTGTATTCCCTTCTTACAACAGGGTAGAAACTGGCAGCAAATATTTTTCCTTTTAGTGTATTTTATTTTTTTTTTTTAATCCATGGCCTGTTGCAGTGTTCCTTTTTCCCACCGCTTTTGAAATCATCCCCTATGGCATAAAGCATCGGCCACAGCAGCTTAATAGAGTTTAAGGTGGTACTGGGCTCACAACAGGCAAAAGATCCTGTGGGAGGAGTAGCACAAGGACCTGTGCTAGAGATCAGACCTATTACAGGTCTCATCCACAGCCTCTCACATCTGCAACTCTTGAGCTCCAACCTGTTTGGTCAGCAATAGCTTTTTCAACCCTGAGAAAAGGAAATCTCCTCAGGAGTCTCAGTGCCTCATTTCTGTCTTTCCTCTTTGCTCCCTGAGCACATTGTTGTTTCCTGCCTCCCCTTATACAGCAGATAGTTCTCCAGCACTGTCTCTTTCTGTGACTATTCGTCCCATATTATGAGCTAGTGACCTTAGGAACAGCATGAATTTCATTTCGTCAGTCATCTCCTCCCTCTGCCCAATATAAATTGCAGTGCCACCATACCTTGCTCTCCAGAATAACAACCTATTAACCTTTTCATCAGCATAGAAACCTGCATTCCTTCTACACTCAAACAATACTCTGAGGGGATCCAAACGGGGCAGGGGAGTTTAGATAGTGGGGCTCAAGGAGGAGGGAGATTGGAAACTCCAATTTAATTGGAAATAAAAAAAATGTACATAACATTTCCTCTGGACTTATTCATAACTAATTAATACCTCCTTGACCCCCCAAACTAGGAGTAATTGTGCTGGCCTTTCTCACTCTATTGAAAACAAAATTTTAGTAACTTCCCTCGAGAAGAGACAGAAGAGAAATTTCCGGCCAGTTGAGCTTCCAGGAGCAGATATCTCTAACAGGGAAAGATCAAGATTCCCCTGTCAGAATGGAGATGTTCGTGGTGCAGTCTGTCACCTTGGAGCTCATTGTCTGGGCTCTCTTTGCAAAGACAGAAATAGGCCTTTCAAGGGTCACTTCATCTCACTCAAAGATAGGACAAACGACTAGAATTTCAGAAGAGTTTATTTCCCTCCACTGAGTATGAAAGGAGACTCAAAGATTGGATCAGATGCAGATACCCGCACTGCAGACTTCTCAGATTAGGCGAGATGAGTCCCATTAGGTTTCCTAAATCTTGCCTGCACACAGCCCATTTGTCTTATGTAACATCAAATATAGAAATAGTAGATACAGTATTTCATTGTAGATATTTGATTCCTTCAGTACTGAGAATAAAATTCCTTGGTAGACCTCTTACCATGTTGCACCTGAGCACATCTGCACTAATTCAGTAGATAAAGACTGCTGTGATGGGAGCATTTAGAAGACAGGTAAACAAGGGCAGCTTTAAACTCTAAAAAAATCAACCCCACTTGACTTGCCTGGTATTAATAATACATATAGCTAATGTTTGTTGGTACTTGTTATTAATAACCATAACCACATATTCAAATAAGTTATTTTAACTACCATATTCTAAATCAGCTGTAAGTGTACAACACCGTGAAGGTGCCATATGGTCAGGGCCAAGGGCTCCTGTCCTTGATCGTCTCAGTCCATGAAGTGAAGGTGATCAGTTTTGAGAAAGAGGAAGCTGGAATCAAAGAGGAAAATTCTTTCATTACAACCCCTAAATTCAATGTTTTCTTCTTGTGTAAGTGTTTCCGTTTCTAGATGGTTCTTGGCCATTCACTTGTGCATTGCAGCATGATGGAGGGTGTTACTTTCCCAGACTGCTACGTAAATATTGGCCTGTGGCTTTTTATGTGCTGGAATTAGGTTTTTTTAATTTATCTTTTTTTTTTTTAGTCTCTTGATAAACTGCTGTTGCTATCCTGCCCCCATGCTCCACCTTACAGCAAAAGCAGTCCTTTCCCAGCTTTCCAGGTTGTGCCTTTTCAGTCACTAGTGGCGATCACCAATGGTCAACATGCTGCTGACTCACGGCTCTGTGGGCTATGTATCAACATGTGCCTGTATTATTGAGGCCTTTGTTTCTATACTATGTTTAAATTGTTTATATAGCTGAAGACAAGTTCAAGCTCAAGTTCACCAATGAAGTTCTTGTAGCAAGCTGGAAACAAACCCAACAAGCAGGGACTGGAGTCTGGCACAGTCAGTACAGCCTGAGACCTGTTTCTAGCAATGGCAATAGTACTTTAATAGGACACTAGGCACAAAAATACTTATACACGGTTTGATATTTATGCAATATGAGCGTGCTCATGTTTGAAACCTAAACAAGCTCCTATTTATTATATTATGCTTATGGAGCGCCTACTTCCAGGACTGTTACCGGCCTCTGATCAGGCTACAGCCGCCTTCAAGAGTCAGAGTTTTTGAAAGCTTCACCTTCTCTAGAAAGAGCTATTCCTCTCAAGTGCCTCGAGCAAAACTACAAGTACTCATTGCACTAATGAAGAAACAGTAGCTTTATTCACAATTGCCATGACATCATCCTACAAGCTGCTCTGTTTAAATTAGTGGATTACTCTTTGTTTTTCAGTGAGACCTCTAGGTTTACAATTTTTTTTTCCAGGCCTGAAAACTTCAGCAGTGATTTTAAAAACTTACAGAAGAGACTAATCTGGAAAGCCCGAGAAGAGTTACCTGCCAATATATCAGTCTTCCACAGCATAGTTTAATCCCTATGTTTTAGAGTAAAAGTTTTTAGAGCAATTTGCAACTGGGAACTAAGTAAGCAAGCAAAACATTTCATATATTTGAAAACAAAGGATTTTCTTTCAGAGTGAGTATTCAGAAAGGGCCAATATTTCTTACCTGGTGCTGGTCAGAAAAAAAAAAAGAGTTGAAAAGGCAGTGTTCAGACTTGAGACCAATGCCCAGCTATGTAAGGGCCTATCTTAGAAAGACCCTCCTGAAATTTTTCGCAGTGAGAGAAAACAACAGATATCTTGAATGAAATAGCTTCTGCATAAAGAGGACCATAACCAACACCAAATACTACTTGAAACTTCTTTCTGCAGTGCAGAGCTGGTTCTCTGTTGGTAACCATCTCCTGTTTCTAATGCAACACCAAGCTACCTACTCATCTTGTGACTTCACACAATTCCTCTGTGCTTCTCTTTTAAAATACATTTAAAAATGTGTTTTCTTAAATTCAGATCTTATTATTGCTGTCTTGAAACTGGGTACCATTTTTTAAAACATCAAAAGCTATCAGAAAAAACCTTGACCTGTGGATGTCTGCCCTTTTTGGTACCTTCAGTGAACTTGTCAAAGCAGGGGTGATCATAACAGTCTTTACCTGTAACCAAGGAACGTCAGTCAGAATTTTAGCAATTTCTTGAGATATTTCTCGGATTACTTTAGCCAGTTGAGTAGTTGGTTACTTGATCTGAATTAATGCTCCACAGACCCTCCCTTCTGAAAAGGGAAAAGGACGTTAATCCTTTAAAAGAGAAGAATGAACTTCTCCAAGTGATAATTCACTTCTAAAAGCACATAGAGGAGCTGCCCTCCAGGAATGTTGTTCTTTGTTGACTGTAGAGGCAGATCGGTCAAGTGGCTTTAAACAAACTCGTGCTATTGTTTAAACAAAAAAGCGGCTGTGAATAACTACTCCACTTTCAGATCTTGTCGCCGTTTGAACCCAGATGGCAACTAAGCATCCTGCAGCCGCTCCCCACCCTTCCTACCCTCGGGGTGCGAAGAAAAAAAAGTGCAAGTAAAGCCAAGTGGTCTAAGATATGGAGAGTTTACTGCAACAACACGGAGAAAAGGAACAATAGTGATAACAATAATAAAGCAAATTATTGCAACGCACTTTCCACCGCGCCAAGCTGCTGTTTGAAGAATTGTGCCCCCCACTAATACTGGCCATGACGCCAGTACGGTATCGAATATCCCATTGGCTCCCCTCAACCCCCGAACCTAGCCCACGGAACTT
>NW_010398707.1:31000-34901 GCF_000710305.1 Buceros rhinoceros silvestris
GCTCGTTCAGTCCGGCTATCCTAGCCGTGGAAATTAACCCTATCCTAGCCGAACCCAGGACAGACGTCTGCGACTGGAAACAAGAAAGCCAGGCTTGCACAAAGTCGTACCTCTAGAATTATTAATTCCAGGAACCACCAGATTGGTTTTAGCTGCTTACCATACCTACCTAACAGTAGCCTCTTTTAGAGAAGAAATACTGCCAGGTTTTGAAGCAACAGTCAGTTTGTGATCACACAGAAACAACATTTGCCCCTCTCTTTGAAAGAGCCCATGAAAACCACCAGCAGCTTGGTGGCTTTATTGTTCTTAAACCCGAAGGTTCTCTCATTTCCTCTCCCACCTCAGACTTCCTTACGCCATTTAGGGAAGGGAACAAGCAATTCTCTATCTTGTGTAGGCTGAAACAAGCCAGATGTTTCTTACTTACTGTGGTTAATCGGTATCGATTCACAGCACATGGTGCTCAGCTGTTTACCCCACTGTCCTTGCAGGTATCCTCCCAGCACACGTGGGTTTGGGTGTGATGTGGGTTTGGATGGGATGTGGGTTTTTTTCTGCAATATTGGTACCAGACTTAAGGGCTATAAGCAAAATTAAATGATTCCTTTTCTTTAAATCTAAGATTCTTTAATTTTAGGTGAAAGCACTTTCTTCTTCTTTTGAATTCTTCTTTATTCCCTAGACAAAAATACAGATTTCAAATACAAAAATAGTTCTTTGTTGCAGTCAAGAGTTGCTACTTGCCAAAAAGCAAGAGCAAAGCTGGAGGGAGATACGCCTCCAGCTCACTTGCTGTCTCACAGCTTGACATGCACAGCCCATTTCGGACTGAGATCCCAAGATAAATTCTGAGAGTGGCTAAGAGACCCATTTAGATGGAATCCTTCCTGAAATCATGTCCTGCTTTGACACTGCTGGTCCAGAAGGATAACTAGAGAGTTGAATATCACAGGATGAATTTTATTTTCTTCCTCCTCTCTCTTCCAAACAGTTATTTCAGAACCTAAATGATTACTAGCACTCATGTCTTATAAAAGGAGCCAACAAATTAATGTGACTCATTTATTTACCAGAAAGGGGGGAAGCAAAGAAAGATATTTAAGAATCCTCCTAACATTTAATACTACCGCAACACCCCCCTTCCCCCCACCCCCTAAGTTAGTTTAGCCTTGTAGCAAGTAAGAAGGCAGGCAAGTTCTCCTAGCAACTGGAAGAACATCTCCAGTGCAACAAGGAAACCCCAGATACTTTTCCAGCTGTGACAGTATGGTTTCATCAGGTGCCACTCAAGTCTCCCCACTGCCACTGTTCAGGCTGATAGTGTTCATTGGAGGAGGCTCTGAGGAGGTGCGGACATTGCAGCCCTAATTGCCCATTAGGCTTTGTGCTGCCTGTCAATGTTTATTAATTGTTTAAATGACCCTTGTCTCCTATTGTTATCTACTGAACAATGTGGTCCCTAGTAGTTTTAGATTAAAGCTACAAAATGGCAGGTGGAAAAGGAAAGCCAATCAACTCATCTGTCCCACCACAAATCAACCTATCAGACCTAGCAGAGATTTAGTGTGCAGTAGTGCAAGGCTCTGAGGGTTAGAGGACTTGGGGTGTAGAGTTGAAAGCACTGTCCCAGAGGCTATAAAGGAAAGATCCTGTAACTGCAAATATCAGGAAGCTCACAGCAGAGAGGTGAAAGCACTGTGAGCAAGTCTTTGCTATACTTGCCTACCTTGGAAGATGTTCGAAGTTCAATATCCTGCTAAGGAGAACTACAGATAGGTATTTTGTGAAGCAAATAGTCTTTCTCATGAGAGGATATCTTACCTGTCCACTCATCTTTCAATTTTTAAGCAAGAGAAGTCTTCACAAACTTGAAAAATCATGCTCCAAAAGAAATCTGACAAAGTAGCTTCAAATTCATAGCCAAAAATATTGCTATCCTATGCAGAAATAATAACATCTGAGCTATTAGGTACTTCAGATGCGGAACCTCTGAACACCATTCAGTAGGTGTTTTCTTCTCTTTTTTTTTTGGTGATGAAATTATTCTTTTACATTTTTGTTAGAAACATTTTTTTCCCCACAAAGAATAATCTTCTTTCCTAGTCTGAAATATATCAACCTGTGCTTTGAAAGAAGCTCAGCTGCCCGTTAAATGTCAAAGTCTTTTGTGAAATAATGTGTTACCTTAAAAAAACACCACAGGAGTGAGAAGTGCATTGGAAAAAGCATTAAAGGTTCAAATTTGAAAGTCACAAAATTAAGAAACTAGGTTAGTAAAATATCTAAGATTTTAAACCCGCATCAAAACAATAAGGCCAGCTGAACAATTCTTTTGTTCCCAATGGTATTTGATTTCCAGATCAGGTGTTTTGGACCCCCCCAAAAAAAAATAAAGCCAATCATCAGATGTGTATAAAAATCGTGTTTTGTTGTTCAGGGTGGGATCTCCCACACAGTACCCTGGCAGTGGATGCTCAGTGGGACTACCAGAGATTTTCCAGCAATGCTGGACTTCTTAAGCAGGCAGCTACCTAAAATTGCCAGTTCTGGACCATTTTTCATACAGCAGGATGTGGTCACTGCCCAAAGCAGAAACATATGCAGAACAGACCCTTTGTTATTAATATTGTTCAGGTGGAGAGGAAATACTGCCTGTTAACGCCCCGGGGCTGCGTGTTCCTTTTCTAAGCCACCTTCATAGTGAGTCACAATGATCGTATATTAGCAGAAAAAAAAAAAATCAGTGACATGATCCTCGTGACCTTGCTGGAGATATCTGAGGAAGAAGCCCATCTATGCAGTCGTGGCAGAAAATGTCTTGTACTGACTGAGGAAAGCAGTCTATGTAATAATGTTTTCAAAACATGCCAGCAAAGACAAACTTGCCCCCAGCTTTTATCATGGCATGTTACATTTTGTTACTGTTAAAGGCTAGAGGCTGAGGAAAGAGCTTGTGCCTTTTGCCCAGTGCGTGATCAAAATTCCTGTTTTATTTCTGTTATTTCATGCTTGTCCTTGTCATACAGAAGACGATCTTGACAGCATGTCTATACTTTGAGGGGGTTGTCCGAAGTCACCAGTCAGCCAGAGAAATGTGAACTGCCACATCTCTAAGAGCTGAAAATGGTGACATGAAACATTCATAGTTCAAAAATCAATGTATTTATTTTTTCTACATGTTTACAAGAAAGCTTCCTTATCTACAACTCCATCCCACATCTCTTCATGTGTCAAAAGCTCCAATACTTCTCTAATGATTTTTGACACTTTCTCTGAGACTGTTTTCTGAGAATAGGACAATCAGAGCTCTTGAGGAAAAAGGCAAAGTGTGTCGTGTGTAATTTAATATTAAAGCAAGCAGTTCAGATGAACCATACGGATTATGTGAGCAACTGAAAACGAAACCACTGCAAAATTTCTAGTATTCTGCACTAGGGACTGGGGAATGAGACACTTGAAAGCAGGATTTAAAACTCAGTTTGCAGCAGCACATACATGGCTTTGACAGTGGGATTTGTGACATTGCCCTGCCTCCACGAAACCCCATTTGGCAGAGGCGTTGTATTGAATATCACACTCCACTGTGGCCCGAGCGAAACACTTCATTAGACTCCTAGATTCAGTACACCCCGCTGTCAATATAAGTGTAATTATTTATGAGATAAGAAACAGGTCCTGAGAGGCTGTGAGAGCTTCATTCTACAGAGCCTTGAAAGGGCTGAGAAATCGCTAGATACGTAGCTGCCAAGAATGACTGTAAGAAATGAGAACATTTCTAGACAGGTTGTAATGTGCATAGATTTTCACTAGCTATTGTCTGTCTTATTAAAGCATTGGATCAAAAGCTTCACCTGGAATTGGTGTTTTACAAGGTGTCCTGGGTTCAACATGGAGGAAC
>NW_010398708.1:0-1048 GCF_000710305.1 Buceros rhinoceros silvestris
CGCTCCCCGTCCATGGCGTTTGCTGGCGGGTGGCAACAGGCTGTTGTGCACCATGCGCAGCGACGCGGTAACGGTGGGGAGAGCCCGGAGCTGGGTCCTGAGAGACTCCCCCGGGCTCCCGCGGAGCAGCAGACGCGCTCTCGGCCCTTCGCTGGAGCCCTGTGCTAGTGCTTGTGCCGCGCTGAGCCCCTGCCCACAGAACTGCCGTTGTCAGCCGCTCCCAGGGGAGCTGCGGGAATTCTCTGGGAAGTCTGGGATAAGTTCGTGCAGGGAGCGATGGCGGGGTCGTGCTTTTCAAGGCGGGGTTGTTTTAGCACTGTCCTAAGGAATTTGCTCCGGTTCTCGTTCTGCGTTCTTGTTGTTGTCGTTTTAGTGTGGGCTCTGCGAAAGCTCCATCTGCATTCCAGCGGTTTGGCCCCTCCTTGCTCTGCTCCACCCAAACGAGCTGCGCTGTCTCCTTTTGAGACATCACTCTCATTCCTCATTGTTATATAATGGTAAACGACTATTTTTGGTTATAAACGTACCAAGTTGGGTATATTTAAAAGTGCGTAAAGCGAGTAATTCCCTCCTGTTGAACTGTCTCCATGACACCATGCAATTAAACCCGCTCCATGGCCCATCATCTCCCAGATTGATTCTTGGAGCAGATCAAGCCTTTCCGGTGCAATTCAGCTTCACCGTGCAAACCACGTTGGGCTCTTCTCATCCCCACCGCTAAAACACGCACCTTCCAGGGCCGGCTCTCGCGAAGCCGATGAACCCTCCCGGCACGCGGGGACACCTTCACCCGTGACTGGGAAGCTCCAGAGCCGGGTCCCTGTGCCCTGCAGGGAGCACGGACTGTGCACTGATGCACAGCAAAGCTTCATTTTTCGCTTGATGGTGGGAGTAAACGGCTTGAAGGAGGAACAGATTCTTGTGAGCACGGTTACTCCGCTGTAAATTGGAGGTAAACAACACCCGAGCCGCTGGTATCCAGAATTCCCTTTCCAGACAGCACAGGAGAGTTCCTGCAGTTGCTTTCCCCGGTGAGGCTGATCTTGAC
>NW_010398708.1:1121-1849 GCF_000710305.1 Buceros rhinoceros silvestris
CAGAATTCCCTTTCCAGCCAGCACAGGAGTGTTCCTGCAGTTGCTTTCCCCGGTGAGGCTGATTCTGCTTTGGTCACTGCTTAGGACTGTGGACTGGTTTGGGTTGAAGGGACCTTCAGAGCTCCCCCAGTCCAGCCCCTGCAGGGAGCAGGGACACCTGCCCCCAGAGCAGGGACACCTGCGCCCAGAGCAGGGGGCTCAGAGCCCCAAGGGCCAAATGACCTGGGATGGGGCCAGCGATGGGGCTGCTCCCACCTCTCGGGGCAGCCTGGGCCAGGCTCTCCCCACCCTCAGCAGCAACAATCTCTCCCTTCTCTCTGCTCTGACTCTCCCTCTGTCAGTGGAACCATCACCCCTTGTCCTGTGCCCACAGCCCCTGCTCAAAGCCCCTCCCCAGCTTTCTCCCAGCCCCTTGCAGCACTGACAGGCTGCACTCAGGTCTCCCCGCAGCCTCCTCTGCTCCAGGCTCTTGCTCTTTCCCACCCAGTTCCTATCTCTAGGTCTTGACTCCTGATCAAAAAACCTGCAAGGACTTAAAGGGTGGAATAAGCCGGCGCTGGCGGGAGTGTCTGGGTGCCGTCCAGAGCCGGGCTGAGTCATGCTGGTGCTGTGCAGCCCCATCCCTGCCCAGAGCCCAGAACTCCCTTCGCTGCCCACTCAGCTCCTCGGCTCCGCGCCTGCGGTGGGGAGGGCGAGCCCTCCGTACCAGCTGGCACCCTGCGCGGCTG
>NW_010398708.1:1979-2865 GCF_000710305.1 Buceros rhinoceros silvestris
GCACCGCTCCTGCTGTGGCGACGCCGAGCCCTCCGTACCAGCTGGCACCCTGCGTGGCTGAGCGCCGCGCCGCGCTCCTCTGTCAAGAAACAGCTCGTTAGATATTTGCCCTTCCCAAATGAACGTTTAATTCGTGTTTCACACGCAGAAAAACCTCGCTGCAGCCTTGTGGAGCTGTTGACAGTGATGCTCTTCCTCCGTGAGTTCTGTCCCTATTAAGCGATTTCCTTGCTCGTGTGTTCTTTTTAGTTACTAAGGGAACATGAATCTTAATAAAACTCAATCAAATGTTCCTTAAATAACAGCTGCCTTCACTTAACTGTCTTATCCGTGGTTTGGTTTTTTTTTTCTCCTCTAAAGTTCAGGGAAATTAAGATCTGGTTCTTCACCAGATCTTCACAGTCATAAAAAGCACCACATCCCCTGTGCAGGGGGGGGATCCTTTGTCCTGGGTGCTGCAGGATGTGACACCGGCGATGCCATCGAGCAGCAGCTCCTGAGTTTTGTCCCGGAGGTGCCTGGTCTTCCTGCGCTTTTGATGCGAGTCAGTTGGGCATCTCCAGACACACGATTTGTGCTCGGGTCACTTATATTGCGGCAGAGCCTTTCCTGAGCATCTCCGGCACTGGGAACCGTGAAGGGGGTTTTTTCTTAACCCCAGCGTGTCCATGGGAAGCACAGGAGAAGGCTGAGCACAGAGAGCAGCGATGGGCCGGCAGTGCAGTGCTCTCAAAGCCCAGAGCATTCCCGAGGGCTCTAGGAGCGCTGCAAGGAGGTGGAGACCTCCGTGGAGCGGAGCATCGGCGCTCCTCCAGGGGTGGACGGTCCTCCCCTAGATAGGGCCACACGGAGCCATCACCCAGTGGCTGGGGGCGCCAACGGGCGC
>NW_010398708.1:3002-4814 GCF_000710305.1 Buceros rhinoceros silvestris
ACGCCAGTGCTGCCTGCCCGGGTGGAAGCTCCTCCAGCTCAGCGCCCTCCTCCCCATCCTCCTGCTCTCCCGATGCAGTGCTCGTCCTGTAGGAACCTTATTTGCCTTATCCCCGCACTCCAAGCTCGGCTGGGGGTATATGGGGGAGGGATGACCCCCAGCATGATGGAAGTGTGACAGTCTGAGGGGCTGCTGGATGGAGTCACACCAGGGTGGCAGCTTGACGTGACGTGGGATGGAGGTAGTGTCTCTTGCGGTAACTGCACGGGGTCCTTCTCTGTGACGGGGTTCCTGTGACAAACCAGGGCAAAGCCCCAGCCTCAGCCCCAAAGGGCACCTGGAGCCTCGGCAAGTCACGGGGACGCTGGTGTTAGTGGAAGCACCAAGACAGCTGGTTTGGGGGCGTCAGTGTTTGGGGGTTCAGGGATGCCCTGGCTGTATATTGATGCCGGGATGCCAGCGCAGGGCTCACCAGCCCCCTGGGCAGGTGGTGGTTTGTGCCGGGGGAGAGCAGGGCTGGGTGGCTCAGGGCTGCCCAGACCCTCACCAGGAGCAGCCCATGTCTGGGCTGGGCGTGAGGGACGTGTCTGGGAAGGGGGTGAGAAGCCAGAGGGCAGCTGGGCTCATCTTGTGCTGCTCTTCCCCTTTGTTTAGCTGCTGTTGCATGAAATTATTGCTACAGCCCGCAAGGCTGGTCCTGCTGGTGCCCCCGGAGCTGCAGCTAAAGGAAAGCGAGCAGGACCTCAGCTGAGGAGGACCCGCGCTGCCCCTGCTCTGCCTGGGGGGCCTCAGCCTTGGCACTGGGCTCTGCCTTTTCCTTTCCCTCTGATCTCGCTCCCAGACAGACAGTACTGCTGCCTGGGGGGCAGGGGAGGCTTTGGCTCTTTCCTGATACCTCCCAGTGGAGGTTTTATTTTCTCCTGGAGCCTCCACAGCACTGAGAGCCCTCAGGCTCCAGGATGCTGCAAGGGGAGGTTGGTGTGGACATTCCCCTGGGTGAACTCCAGCCGGTGCTGCTCTGACGAGAGACACTGAGACCGTCTGAGGAGCCTTGTGGAGTTTTGCTTTGACTCCTGGGGACTGTGGCCCTTTTAACCTCTTCTGCTGACTCCACCCTTCTGCTTTGCATCCCTAGCCCAAGAAAGCTGGACCCTGGAGATCTTTCCCCAGTGACGTGGCTGCTTGGACACAACCTTCTCCTCCTCCTGCTGCAGTAGCGATGCTCATGTCCCCATGCAGCTGCAGTGAGGTAGGTGCCCTCCTTCTCCGTCGGGACTCAGCTGCTTCTGGAGCTGGTGCAAAGGCAGCCGTTGTGCCAAGGGAAATGCAGCTGCTGGACACGTCTCCCTCCGGAGCAGCGGGCAAACCCTGAGCTCGTGTCCATCTTGGCAGGACTTCAAGGCCAGCCTAGATAAAGGCCTGGGCAGCCCCTGCTGACTCCACAGCTGAGGCCCCTTTCCCTGTGCATTTTCCTGGTCCAAAAGGGTCCTGCAGCACCAGTCCTGTCAGGTGGGACCCTCTAGGGGATCTCGGGGAGATGGGACTGAGAGGAAAGCCCTGCACCACTGCCCTGGCTGCCCACCCAGCCCCTGCTTTCATGCCCCTCGCCAGCGGCTTCTTAAGCTCGGCAGAAAACCAGGGCTCCCCTGGTGAAGATCCCTGCCCTTGGCTGTTCAACAGAGCTGGCGCAGCCCATGGCCAGCTCCTCCTCCCTCACCGTCTCTGCTTTCTCCTCCAGGAGCTCTTGGCCTGGGCAGCAGCGAACCCCGAGCTCTCTGTAGCAGCGCCGGCCGCTATGGAGTAACCCGTGCG
>NW_010398708.1:4941-5153 GCF_000710305.1 Buceros rhinoceros silvestris
GGCACAGCGGGAGGCTGATGCTGGCTGCCCGGGCACCCGAATGCGCCCTGCCCACGCACTCCTCGCCTCTGCCATGAATGATGCATCAACAATGGATTATGAACTGCTCTCCCCCTCCTTGGTCGAGCACCCAGCCGGCACCACGGGTATGGATGCTGAGCAGAAAACCGTCTTTGCCTTTGTCATCTTCCTCCTGGTCTTCTTGGTGATGC
>NW_010398709.1:0-2875 GCF_000710305.1 Buceros rhinoceros silvestris
GCTCTTCCTCCTCCGCCCGTGTGTGAGCGGCAAGGAAAACCCCCGAGGCTGCCAGGAAAGAGGAGCGGGCGGCCTCGCAGCCAGACGGTGGATGCTGCTTGTCTACGACGGTGGCCGAGGTCTGCAGCCCAAGCAGACTGCCTCTTCCTCCGCCGAGATATTTATGGGTTTCTGTTATTTATTAACTCCGCTAAACTGGACTTCAGATTGCGGCTCTCAGGCACGCAGTGCGCAGCCTAACGAGGAACGCTGCTGGGTGGCAATCCGGCGGAGCATCCTGCACCTCCTGAGAGCAGTTATTAAAAAAAAAAAATAGCATCATTTGAGCCAGATGTTTCTTAAAAGGATGCAGACACATTCCTGTTTGCTTTACCCCACTGGCTGTACCATTTCCTACCGGTGAATCTGTTGGAGAGTAACATGGCCTGTCAGACCTACGCAGGTCTCCTGCAGTAACACTGACTTGTCCCAGGGAGACGAAGCAGAAGGGATCTTGCACCCGCCTGGGAGGACCCTTTAGTTACAGGACTATGAAATTGCGGCTGGAAATGCTGAGGCTGCAGAGAACCTTCGTGATCTGTATCTTTTTTGCATCTTTCTGACAGTTCTCAGTCAAGAGAACAGGTCTCACAACAAACCCAAACTGAACTTCCTTTCGAGTTCAACTTTGTGAAACAGAACATCAAAAGATGTTCCAAAACGCACATACTCTGCCTCCTGTGTCCCTGTCACTCCCCTGCTCCTCACTCATCCGCTGCACTCATTGGCACAGGGGAAACTATTCACATTCAGGACTATCCACACAAGTAACGTCATAGGCTAGACCATATTTCTATCAAATGAAGATCCCTCAGACACCTGGTATTTTTCTTGCAGTTGTTTAGGAACCTGGATTTTAAAAGCCATTCAATAACATGCCAAGGTTGTGGTTCCCCAATTTACTGTTGAGAGAAGAGCTCTCCTCTTCCTCGCCTCCCCTCCTACTGCTTCCATCCAGGCTGGCCTGCCCTCTCAGCCAGACTCAACGGCAACAGTTTGACCAAGGTCAAGTATTTTTGAAAATGCCCTTCAGAGCGCTCACACGCTTGGGCATTCCATCCACCATCTAGGAGAGAAAGGCTCCAGAAGGCAGAATTGCTGCACGTGAGCATCAAAGGCTTTCAGGTCCCCTCAGCATCCTGTTACTTTCTTCTTAATTGTCCAGCATCTTCTTTGCCATTTATTAAAAACAAGTAATTCCAGGTAGTTTCTGGAAAGCGATAGCTTAATCCATTCCTCAGACACCCAATCTGTGTTCAAGTGATGTCTCTGTGCTTGCGCATTCACGTGTTCCAAGTACCCCTTGTCTACACTTTCCCAACAGCCATCTTTATAGCAAGAATTTCCCGATTCTACTAATCTTCTCTATAATTTTATGGTTAAAGATATGAAGAAGAACATGGCATTTTAGATTCTTCACTCTTTGTTGAGTTTATATATTTGTCTATAACTTTTCCTGATACATTTTAAAGTACATTTTATTCTCCATTAATTCTTTGGGCTGGTCCTCCTCTGTCTCCTTATAAATGAGGAAGGAGCTCTGTGCGCATGAGAGTGGACATCTGCCCACCTGGGATATCTCCTCTTCATGAGGACCACCTGAAAATGTTCTTTCCCCTCCTTGCCTGGGCTTGCTTCTGTCAAAGATGAAAGCTTAAACTTCTGGGCAAACACAGGTCAAGGATTTCTGTGCTTGGTGCATGGAGAGAGGGCCCAGCCAGCACTGTACTTAAGTGTACCGTGCCTGTCCCAAGCGTGAGCAACTATAATTTTGGCACTTCACTACTTCCATCTGACTGAAGGGGTTGCACACAAGTGTTTTGCACACATGTAAGTCCCTCTTTCTATACTCATTTTTAATTCTTCTGTTGTTTATAGAGGTTTTTCAATATCAGTTTGCCTATGAGCTTGCATTCCCACATCTGAGAGGACAGTGTCTTCCTGAGGAAGCATCAGAGGGCATTTGTTGAACCTTCAGAGAAAAGTTCTGGCTGTCGGAAAAGCTCATTAGTAGATCTGTGGCAGTATTTCCCTATCTAATAAGGAAATGAACCCAAGGGAAATCTAGGCTCAAAGGAGAGGCCTGGCTTGAAAGGAAGTGTTAGGATAAATGTCACTTACCCATGGGAGGGTTGAAAATACAGCCGTTTGGAAGGAATTACAAAATAGTGGCAACTCCTGGTTTTATGAGGCAAACACCATGTTTGTTGTAAGACAAAGGGAGAGTGCCTGTTGTTATCTTTAAACCACAGAGAGAACGCAGATCGTGGCTCTTCTACTGAGCGTTATGACAGGAGATTTCAGAGACTGAAGCAGTATGCTGTGGTTCGGTCAGCAACCTCAGAGCTGACTGCTAGTGCCCTCCTCACCTGTACCAGCTCTGCCAGCCTCGGCAGATGCTTTACCGAGCTGATTCAACCCACTAAGCCCGCAGAACGCTATCCCCTTTTCTTTGCCAGGATGAGTTTTCTGCTGATTCAACACGTTAAACCAGTTCAGTGCAAGATTAGACAATCACCAGGTCTAACATCAGAGGAGTGAGGAAAAGAGAAACAAGACTTTTCCCTTTCTGTGGCAGCAAGCCATTACTGTGACTCAAGCTGTAACTGGTAATTTCACCCTGAGAGGTAGATTTGCGGGGGGTTAAGCCAAGCTGAGACAGTGCTACTGGCAAAAGAGATAATTCCGTCCTTTTCTCTTCCCTTAGTCATGCTTTCCTGAGGCCTCCTCTCCGCTGGCTCCAACATTCATGCGGCCACATGTTAGGCTAGATCTGCCTGCCAACAGAGCTGAAAGCTAATCCAATTTAAAAAAAAAAAAAGAAAAGAAAAAAAGA
>NW_010398709.1:2992-7674 GCF_000710305.1 Buceros rhinoceros silvestris
AGCAGGATCAATTTTGGCAGCCAGCTGATCCCACAGCCGAACGAACACCAATGCCAGGATGAGCCACCGAGAGGGCCTGTTTCAGTGGCAGCCTACACACACGTCAGCATAAACCAGAACTGCCCCCACAGACCTTAATTTCACAAATGCTTCCAACCAGCTCTCGCCAGCACTGCTGCCAAAAGTAACACAGCCTTGCCCTTCGGCCACACCAGCTGCTCATTCTGGGCCCCAGGCACCGTGCTGTGCCGTGCTGTGCTGGAGAAGGCGTCTCACACAAAACTGATCGGTAAATGCAGCTGGAGTTAACAGCAGCTCTTCTTTTTTTTTTTTCCCCCAGGTTGGTATGCCCCATCAGTAAGGCTTCTCTGAAGCCACACTACTAAAGATCTGTCGCATTGTAATTGTCTCCTAAGGAAAAGAGGTGAGTTGAGGGCGTTTTCCAGTCTTATCCTTGGCTGCAAGTCTGCCTTTTACTTCCCACTGAAGAAGGTTAAAGCTTCACGTTCCTTTGCAGAGGCGTCAGAGCACACACGGTCCAGTGCCAGCAGTTACTTCCTGAAGCACGCTGCTTTGTTCAGCTGTGCTGGTGTGAGCACACCCTCAGATGGAGAGGGCCATCTGAGATGTACATGTAGTCGCTGTGGGGACCTAAATATGAAAATAAATCTGCCAGAGCTTTGATGCCGATAGCGGGTCAGTAAGAAGGTGCCGTAAGATAACACAAATAAAGAGACTATTCGAAACAGCTCCATGTATCGAACACCTTACTCGTGTATAAATGTTTCACAACTATATCGTATCCAACTATACTTCTTTTCAACAGATACATCTGGTCTGTATTAAACACTCTAAACGAGGCATCAGAGAAAGCAGTTTCTTGTTATCATTCCACAACAGCTACTTTTAATGTGCATTGTAGAAATACCAGGCATTAAAAATCCATGAAGGACCATCAGCAACTGAAATGATCAACCGCTGCTTTGAGGTCCAAATTTCAGAGTCCGCCTTGGTATCTTCAGAGTCTCTGATGACTATTTTAGGAGTACGGAAAAGCTCTGGAGGTTTACATACAGAACTTTGACCCACACAGTTAACTAATATTCAGCACTTTGCCAGATTTTCAGGCGCGGCGGAGGTGGTGGTGGTGGGGGATCAGTGGTGAATTCGGTTAGCTCCTTAATGTAATCCTATTTATTTACAAAGAATGTACAGCCATGTCCCATTTCCTTGCACGCAGAGGAAACAAATGGGAGGGAGCACTGTGCGGCAGTCCAAGTTTGCTGCTCTAGCCAGGATGCTTGCCCAGAAGAAGCTGTCCCTTGGCTTCTTCTCAGGGCCGTGCACCACTGCTTCTCCCACTGTCTGCTGGCTCTGGCGTGGTGTTTCCGGTCCCGGACATGCACACAGGCAAACACAGCTGCAACCAATCTGTGCTCTTGCCGCCGCGTTCGCAAGCGGTCCCTGGAGAAATCTCCCTGACTTTCCCCAAATTAGTGCTTGCTCATACGAGTTAGCTCATCTCAGCGCTTGGCCATGTAGCCCTGTGCCGGGGGCAGCGGTTTCTAGTTTTTAGCTATCTTACGCCATAAAAGAACTTAATTGCTCCTCTCTGAACAAAGCGTGGCCGGCGTGCCTGTCAGTTTTAATGAGGTTCGTGACTGCTTATAGATCGAAGCTCCGCTCGGGTGGGTTTTGCTTATATTGCATAAAGAGGAGAGAAGTGACCTCCAAAGTAAACAGAACAATGAAGAACAGAATTAATTTTCATATACAATTTCTTCTATGACTTGGCAAGCGCCAGATTAACTGCATAAAGCAGAAGACTTCCTACAGAATGCTAATCCTCACAAGAACACTTTATAATGAAGCTTTCAAAAGTACAAGCACAACCTGTTTTTCATCTGAGACCTTGTCTGTATCATCTTCCAAACCGCAGGCCTGACCCTGGGAGTGGTAGGACTGCTCTCAATAAACAAACCTTGATTTTCCAGTCCTGCACCATCATTTACTTCTGTGCAAGTCGCATGGAGACGTTACAAAGCATTCCAGCATATTTAATAACTGCTTTTTTCATTGGTTTTCACAGGTGTAAATGCCTCCGCAAAGCTTGTGGCAGTGGAGATGCAAGTCCCAGTGGTTTCCCTAGCAGGGCAGAAAGGAATTATTTTTTCTGAGAACTTACTAGTTGTGTCATATTACATTCTGTAATGATGAGAAATTTCTGAGTTCCTCTCCCTCCCACAAATCTGGCGGTATCAGGGAACCTTCCTGAACCATTCTTGTCTGCAGCCAGTACATCTACCTTGTAGGGCTATGGAGAGACAGTTGTATTTTGCCAATGAAGCTCTGAGCTAGAGAACAAGACAAGTCAATGACCATCCTTCTCTTTCACAGGACCTCCAATAAGCCTGCGTTTGTGAACCGGATGGGACTGGTCGTTTTCCAGTGCTTCTAACATGTTCCCAGACAAAATGTCTCTGCTGCTACTGTTCAAGGAAATAAAGTTAAAACCCTGTGAGCAACAAACATGTTTAGGCATGCTGAGCAAAATTTTGCTTCCAGTGTGGGAGGGTCCTAAATACTTGGCCTCCCCATTGAAAGAAATGCAGAAGCTGAATTAACCCTTCATTACCAAGCACAATTATGCTTCTAACCACTGGAGTCCAGATCTTCATTTCCTCGGGGCAGTTCTTTGTGCACTGTAAAAATTTTCGTGTTCAAGTATACTCTAAACAGGCTGACAAGAACATTTACAGCTGTGGTACTATCCTGCTGGAATTGCTCCCCTCGTGCTCCAAGAAAGGCATATGAATAAGCCATGTTTCTTTCCCGCTGACAAGCTGACTTTTGCCTTACTTCCACCAGACCAACATTGTTATCTGCTTCATTTTGCCCGGCGCCAGAGCCTTCACTCAGGACATGCATACATCTTTGCCGCTGTTCCTGCACAACCCATTGCGACACCGAGCTCAGCAGCCGGGCTCCGTGCCTGGAGGGAGGCAGCATGGACGCACCCGAGAGAGCTACACTGACCTCGGTCTGCCGAGGCTGCCTGCCCACCGAGCATATAGGCACATAGGCTTATAGGCACATAGGAATCAAAGGGCTCCAAAGCGGCAATGGCAACACTCCCAAGCTGTGGCAGGGACTTTACCCCTCCAGCGCTGCAGCCTGCTGGCCAGTAAAACCAGCCTCTCAAGCTGCGAAAGCGGTGGCGCAGGAAACGGGCAGGAAGGCATAGCCAGCCACTGCTGGCCCTCCCCTTGAGGCCAACTGATTTGGCAATGCTGACTTCATGCGGTGAGATGCGTTCGTATTACCAGTGCTCATTTTGGGGGAAGAAAGGACTTACTGCAGCACAGAGAGAAAAATGGGATGGAGAGTAATTCGGAGGTTGAGTATCTAAGTTGTTTTTTTTTTTAACTATATTAACATTTGTCATTTGGAATTTACTGTACAAACCCACAGTGTGTGACAGACAATAAAAATCCTGCAGCCACTTAAATGGGACTAATTATGTGAACCAGCTACCAATGAGAATCATGATGCCCTCCATACGAAATAAATAAACATCATTTTCCACCTAATATTTACTTCTTCGAAATCCAAGACTAATCCCATTTGGCATATTTTAAGGAAGTGAGCTCTTGACCCCAAATGTTTATGGGCTGTAACAGTAAGTCAAATAAAAGAAAGGAAACATATTTTAAAGCTGCTCTTAAAATCAGATTGGTTTTAGGCACAATTTTGTGAAAGACAGCATTTCACCACATGTTTCAACTAAAGAGGGAAAGTGGGAGTGATACAGCCCATCCAGACCAGCAAGATATTTCTGGCTACGAAGATTTCTTTCAACAAGCGGTTTTGAACAGCCACCTAACCCCCTACCCCCATGCCAAGACAGATAACATTGTACCATGTGGGTTACATTAGTTGTATCATCTCATATACCGTAATAAATATGAAAGGAGCTTTCCAGGTGAAATGCCACAAACTAAGGCACCAGCTGAAAAATCATGAGAAATGACAATTTTATCTCAAAGTGGTTTGGAGATAAATAAGCCTTCAAATATACGTATTTAAATTATCTGCTGCCAGTAAAACATTCTAGATCAGCAGTTCATGGCACAAGATCTATTGGTGTTTTTTTTTGGTTTTTTTAAGTAAATAACAATGTGAAGTAGGTACAGATGGGCTTCTATAGCTATGTTATCACTATTTACTATATTTGTTGGAGCCCAATTTGTAGCCCCTGTTCTGGATGCTGTGTGCCATAGGGACAGCTCCAGGGTTTTGCTAAAGAAACACTTGTGTAACCCAAAGGCCGCAAGTCAAGCTACATATTTTTAAATTACACAGCATTCTGCCTCTGTGAAAGGGCCATGAAGCTGGTCCCGAAGTGTGCTTTGCAAAAAAAATGGTAAGTGCAATGATCGCACACTGGCCATTCACTATAGCAGCCTTTACGGCTCAGTTCAACCCGTCCTGAGTGTGTCAGGAAAAACACTCTACCAAAGCTTTTGAACAGATGGGAAAGTACTTCAGAAGCAGACGGCACCCAGAACAAGTTCAGAGTTCAGATTTACTAGGTGGACAGGTCTGGAAGCTGAGGAGAAAGGGCAGCCCATCGTGAGCAAACATCACGGAGGCGGGCAGAGAGACCCCGGGCAGCAGAGGCG
>NW_010398709.1:7837-8114 GCF_000710305.1 Buceros rhinoceros silvestris
AAAAAAAAAAAAAAAAAAAAAAGGGGGGGGGGGGGGGGGGGGGAATAAGGAAAGAAAAGAAGAGAAAGGTGTCTTGTTACTTGGAGCCAGGCATAACTGACCAGTACTCAAGAGTCCCTTCCCACATGGTCCGGCACTGTGACGTTCGTTGATGCAATACCTGCGTTATGGTCGTTGTCCTCTTTCATGCAAATATAAAACTGTCCGATACATATGTCGTCCTTCAGGTGGGGAGGCTGGCGCTGCCGGCCGAGGGTACTGCCGCCCCAAGCCACCG
>NW_010398710.1:0-211 GCF_000710305.1 Buceros rhinoceros silvestris
TGCAGATGTCCCATGTCCCCCTGCCCTCGTGTCCCCTATGTCCCCACGTCCCACATCCCCCTGCCCCCCACATCCACATGTCCCTGTCCCCGTGTCCCCGTGTTCCTGTGTCCCACGTCCCCATTCTCCCACGGCCCTGCCTCCCCACCTCTGACGTCCCGTGTCCCTTGTCCCCAGCGCTGGCCGTGCTGTTCGCGGAGGAGCCGGGTTT
>NW_010398710.1:558-775 GCF_000710305.1 Buceros rhinoceros silvestris
CAGGAGGTGGCCATCCCCGTGTGCCCATGGCTTTGTCCCCGGGGTGTCTTTGTGGGACAGGAGGTGGCCGTGGCCATGTCCCTGTGTCCTTGACCATGCCTGTGTCTCTATGTCCCTGTGTCCCCGTGTCCCCCTGTGGGTGTGGATGGCACTGGCCATACTGATGGCCATGGTGGTGGCCCTGTCCCCGCGTCCCTGAGCTACCCCGTGGCCCGCG
>NW_010398711.1:0-317 GCF_000710305.1 Buceros rhinoceros silvestris
TCATCGGATTATCCAGCGTGGGGATGACAACCCCCGCGTCCCTCCTGCAGCATCACCTGCCAGGGCTAAGCCGCCCCCGCCACTGCTAGCGGGGACGGTGGAGGTGGCACGATGCCCAGAGCTGCTGCCCCTGCCCTGGCGCGGCACTATGTGGACCTGATCCGTCCCTGGTCCCGGCACAGACAACTTGGCCAAGCCTGTGGCCGTGGGTGGCTTTGTGCCTGTGGGACTGTGTGGGAGGGTGGGCTCTGCCATGGGGCTGCGCTGTCCCTCGGCTGCGGCTGCGGCTGGTCCCATCCGGGATGTCCTCACCGGTG
>NW_010398711.1:397-6282 GCF_000710305.1 Buceros rhinoceros silvestris
CATCCGTGATGGCCTCACGGGTGCTGGCAGAGGTGACGCCCTGGATGCCTTGGCCCAGCAAAGGTCTGGAGGTCTGGGAGCATCCCCGGGGTGGGATATCAGCCGGGGGCAGGGAACAGTAACCTCTGCTTTACAGGGTTGTGGACTAACGGGGCTGCCTGCTCAGAAAGTTTTGGTGTAAGCGGCATGTCCCGCTCCAGGTTGCCTGGCTGTCCCCATGGGGCTGGGACTGGCCACAGCCCTGTCCATGCAGGGAGAGCTGCCCGGGGGGGTTGCAGCCCCGTGGACAGCCCTTGGGCTTGGAGGCAGCCTCGGGTGCTGGCTCATCCCAGGAGTTACCTCATCCTTCCCACCTTCCCTGCGGGTTGGGCTGGTCCTCATGTCCCCAGGGCACAGCTGGGAGCTGCAGTGGGTGTGATGCTAGTGGAGGGCAGGGGACTGTCTGGGGAATGGCACAGGAGGGGTATCCAGGGGACACCACAGAGGGGGACCCACAGTGTCCCTGTCCTGTGGAAGGGGTGGCCGTGCAAAACCTGGCCTCTGTCCTCTTCTCTGGAATGAGCCCTGCGGGGACAGGGCCCACTGTGACATCTGGCTGCTTGGGCATGGGGCAGGATGGGTGTGACATGGTCCAGCCAGATGGCAGGACTGAGCATGCTGCGGCTGCTGCTGTGCCTGTGCCTGGGTGTGACAAAACACCCAGGGGAGAGAGCTGTGACACAGATGGACTGCCTGGTTGCATTGTCTCTGTCTCAGCGGTGATGTGGCTCCTTCACGTACTCCTGCTCCAGGACAAGTGTCCTTGTCTCTGCTGACCTGAACTTTCCCATGGGCTGTCACTGTGTGCCCCGAACCCAGGCTCTGCACTCGCCCCCTCCACAGCCCTACCAAGGCCAGGACGGGTCACGGGCCATACCTGGGGCTGCCTCAACCCACCAGTAATGGTGAACCTGCTCTTCCAGGGCTTCAAAGAGAGAAGGGCAAGGAGGAGGGTTTGAGCAGCTCCAGCATCTCCTTTCTGGGAGGGCTCTGGAGCTTGCAGCCACACAGTGGGAGGGTCTGGCCCTCACGCCTGCAGGGTCTCATCAGTGCCGGCAGGAAGCTGCTCCTAGTGTTCAGGAGCTGGTAGGTCTGGCAGACCAGTCACCCACCTGGAAGCAGCCATCCCATTCCTTCGGTGATGGGACTGTCCCTGACTCGTCCCATGGCTTGGCCCCTGGCTTCCTAAAGCGCTTCCTTCCTGGATGCTGTGGTGAGGAGGTCACTTGGCCAGACACCTGCCTTTGTCAGGGCCGCACCCAGTCTGACTGCTGCTGTGACCCTTGTTGGGAAGCCACCCTGCTAGCACAGAGCCCTGGAGAGAGTAAGCGGAGTCGCAGAGAGCTTGTCCTGGGCAGGACGAACTCCCACCCCTTTGACCCCTAACAGGACATGCACACAACACACGAGCACCTCTCCCACCCTTCAGGTCACCTGTGAGGAGGAGCACAGTCCTCTCCCATCCCCAATGCCAGGCCAGCTGCAGCTCTCCACAGCTGCCTCCGAGTAACTGTGCTGCAGGAATCAGCAGTGAAACCAGGGTGGGGACCGCCTGACAGGGAATCCCTCTGCCTCTCCTAGAAGAGGCCAAAGGCAGCAGAAGAAAGAGGCCAGCCAAGCTTGTTTGATAGCTTTATTGCTTCTGTGATATGACTGAATTGACGTGACATAAGCCGGCTTGGAGGAGCCTGCAAGACTCTTGCCCTCCCTGCCTAGAGGGGAAGTTAAAAAAAAAAAAAAAAAAATCGCAGAAACTAATTTAAAAAACTCATTGAGTTCTTGCACCTCAGCTTGGTACAGACCCGGAGAGCGCACTGGCCTTGGACTGAGTCCTGTGCAAGCTGTGCGAGGAGCCGGTGCCTGCAAGGGCTGGGTAGTGGCCTGGGTTGCCCGCACCAAAGGACACATCTCTAATACTGCGTGTGACGTGCACTGGGACCGATGGCACATGCTGTGCTGGTGCTGGCGGAGCTCAGCGTGGTGGCCTCCCTGCCAGGCAGTCTGGAAGCCCTTGTCCATCCCCGGTGCTGCCCATACCCAGCCTGCCTGCCCTTGTTCGATACAGATGGAGAGCCCTGTCCTGACGCCTTCCCCCTCTGCCAGCAGTGCCTGCACTGAGGGGCAAAGCCCCACGGCAGGGCAGGGCCTCCTTGCTGCTCCCTGCCAGCAAAAGGAGACACTGGAAGCCCAGAGATGCTGGACGGAGGGATGCTGATCCCACTGCCTCCTCCTGTGCCCTGGCCATGGTGCCTCCGTTTGGTATGGGTGAGCTTAAGGCCACAGCGTGGCCAGCCCTAACTGGGTGAGCTGGTGGAGGGAACCCAATGCCAGGGTGGGGAGGGCTGTGAGCCACAAGTGCGTGAGCAGACTGTGCTCACAGCGTGGTCAGCAGAGCTCTCTGGCAGCTGCTCTCCCCCTGAGCAGCACACGTTACCTGGCCTCCATCTCCCCAGACCTGCTCTCTGCACCAGCCAGAGCAAAACCGTGTTGCAGGAGCCGGCTTCCCAACCTCCCTGCAACTACAGTTCCCCGCCACCCGAGTGGCCTTTCTGCACGGCAGTGCCTCAGAAGCGCCAGGCAACCCCGCTCTATATTTAGGCTGTGGAGAATTCCCCTGGGCTCTCCCTTCTGAGCTGAAAAGGTGAGTCACTGCGAGGGAGAGGCCAAGACTCACGCTCGTCCCACTGACCCTGCTCTGACCCGTGCGCACTGCTCCGAGCTGGCAGGACTGCAGCATTTCGGAGGGCGGGAGGTGGCTGCAGGTGCACACGGGGAGGCAGCCAAAGGAACAGCACACAGGAGCGAAACCCAGTACTGTGCACAGCTCCCAGGGCTGGGGTGCACACCCCCATCGCACAGCCACAGGGCTGCTCCATGGGTGTGCCTGCCCCACCAATGCCAAATGGGACAGTGAGTTAGAAGGGAGCCTTGGCCCCCAAACAACTCCTTGTCCTCTCTTTCCTTCCACTTGCAGGTGGTTCTGATCCACCACAGTCAGCCTGGGCTACGCACTCATCTATTCGGCCGTGGCACTTCTGCCACAGTGGAGGGAAGGGCTTGAAGTCACCTCCCTGGTCTGCGGGGACTGCTTCCCATCAGGACCTGTCCCTCGTGGTGGGTGGGGAGCTGAGATGCCAAGGAAAGCAGAGCAGGGGCCATGCTCTGTCCTCGGACCTGGAGCCAGTGAACTGGAAGATAAAGGTGCCCCTTTGTAGCGCTGAGTAAAACAGACTAGATCAAATGAATGCCATCACGAGCCTCCATGGGAGTGCTTCCCCCAGGAAGGTGGACAGCAGCCCAGCACAGACACCAAAGGCTCTTCACCCACCTCCTCCTCCTCGCTGCAGCCACTGCTCTCTGGCCTCTCAGATCACTGTAGCATATGGACGTGGCCCATCACCCCATCCCCGCCCCAGGGCTCTCACAGCTGGTTAAACACTCCGTTCAACTACCAAAGAAAAGGGTTAGCCACAATCCTTCCCCAGGCACAACCTCAGCCAGGTCCAGTCCCAGCACTCCCAATGCCACCGTGGCAGGGACTCCATGGACAATGGTCCCTAGTCCAGGCTGACACACAGGAGCTGCAATTGGAATGTCTCCTGACACGATCCATGGAAATCCAGTCCCTTGGGCTCCTTGAGCAGGAAAAAATGGGAGAGAATATTCAAAGGAGTAACTGCCACAGCATGTGCTCAAAAACCTGCTGGAAACGCCAGGTCTCCATGCTGGAAACCTCACAGAGCATCCTGGGGGGAAGCATGGACCAAGACAAACAGGGACTGCCTGGCTGGGAGGCCAGAGGGACAGGGGAAGGAACATGGGAAGGGGAAAGGGAAGGGAGAATGTCCCAGCATCTGTCTTCTGTGGCCTGAAAGAGGCAGGATCTTTGAGCTGCTCCCAGACTAGAAGGCAAGCAGCAGCCACGACCAGAGGCTGGACAGGACTTGCCCCTGAGGAAGCTCCTTGGCTCCTTGGGTGGACCACATGGGAGAGGCACCTGAGGAGCAGAGCCCACACCAGTCTGTGGGCAGCACCCAGCACCATGTCCTGCGAGCTGCCTCTGTCTAGAGCCTAGTCTCAAGCCATTCTATAGAGTTTGCTCCTCTGCCCTGTGCCTGGGTCATTGCCTGCCCCTCCTACATGTCCCCTCTGGGGTCTCAGCCCCAGTACCACGGACCCCTGCAAGCCAGCAGGAGCAGAGGTGGCCCAAGGGTACCATGTGAGCATCCTTCATCCATGTTAGGGCTATGTTCTCCCTTCAGCTCAGAGGAAGGCAGACTGCAACCTTTAGGCTATGTCAGATGCAGCGCCACAACCGTGAGCCCAGCCAGCACCCCTCCTGAGTGCTGACCCCAGCACTGGCTGGCTGTACGCCAGTGCCTTGTCACACAGGGACTTGGCTCGGGACAGCGTCCACAGGGTAGTCCAGCCTGCTCCAGGCTAGGAGAGCCTGGGAGCCCATTTCCACCTGTAACCATTCCCCCGGCAATCCCCCTTCTGGCCACGCTCTTCAGGCGGATAAGACCACCCTGCTGCCCTCACACTCGGCCACTTTGCTCAGTTTATTCCAGCCCCTCTAAAATACATATACAAACGAAATGTGCAAATACTGCGTCTTGAGACCAAGTTGGCGAAGGAAGGGGTATGCTCCTGAGAGCAGGAGGAGCAACAGTGCTAGAGCAGCACGGGAGGAGCTTGGAAATGAAGTGAGCAGGGGCCGAGCAGAGGGTGAGGGTGTCCAGCAGGCCCTGACCTGTGCCAGCGAGCTCCATCATCGCTGAGGTCACACGTCGCTTAAATAGGGAACATGATCAAGACTGGAACGTAAGACAAACATCTTCAGCGGTCTGCTCTCAAACTGTAAGGCTTCAGATCTTTGGGCAAGATCTGACCTCCTTCCAAAGAATAAATTACTCCTTTCTCACACAAAAATAAAGTAAGATGCTGTCCAGAAACGATGACACCATGGACTCCATGGGGGCCCTGCACAGCAGGCAGAAACCAAGGAGCCTGAAAGCCTTGAGCACAATGAAACAGAGTCCTCAGCGCCGTGACAGGCAGGAGGGTGGGGAGGGTCTGCTGCAGGCAGAGGAAGCCATCAGCTCCCTGCTCTACCTTGGGGTCAGGGCAGAGGCAAAGCAGGACAAATGGCTATGGAAAACAGAGCCAAGTAAGTGACTGCTGCTGCCGCCTCTATGCAGGAAGCAAGGAAAAGTGCAGAAAAACAAACCCAAGCTCATCCCCATCCATCCAGGTGGAGAACAAGGGAAAGCCATTATTCTCCCTTCAAATTATAGCAGCAGCAACACCACCGAAGTTTTGGATGGATTTGTTTTCCCGGGGAAAGGTCTGAGGCCAGTGACAATGCAGATGGAGCATGGAAAGGCCAGGCTTTTCGCAGGGTTGTGCACAAGCAGACTTTGCTTTGCACGTTGGTATTTCTAGTACCATTCCAGCAGAGTTTCTTTTAAAAAATAATACTTTGTACATTCAGGCATTGCTGTCTTGGGGCAGCGTCACCTCTCATTTGGCACAAATCGTCTTATTCACAAACCTTTTTTCTCTCTCCTGAGTCCTCCCTGTTTAATTCAGGACACAGAAGATCTGTCTGTGATGTGGAGTTCAAGAACTGCCCACTCAGCCCCTCGCTCACCTCCTGCCAGCTCTAGGCCTGGAGGCAGCAGATGCAACCCTCGTGCAGATTGGCAATGGCAGAGGGTCTTTCCAGAGCACCTGGGCATCTCTGTGTGTCTTCAGTGAGGTGGGATTCTTGCAGGGGGCTGCCAGTGCCTGCTCCCAGAGCTGCAGCATGTGTCTTCATCTCCTCCCTTGGAGGTAGTGGCTGC
>NW_010398711.1:6385-8910 GCF_000710305.1 Buceros rhinoceros silvestris
ACTCAAATCCCACTGGTTAGGTCAGTGATGACTCGAGCTTTCCCCAGCTTCCGCAGGAACTCCTTCTCCCTCTGGATGTTGTGCGTCCAGGACTGGAAGGAAATGGGAGAGACAGGAGGTCAGCAGCTATCCTGGCCAAGCCTGCTCCCGTCCCCCACGTTGCAGGAGACTCCAGCTGGGGCAGGAGAGTGGATTCTGCCAAGGAGTCAGACCCCGCTGCAGACCTGATGACTCGAGCTTTCCCCAGCTTCCGCAGGAACTCCTTCTCCCTCTGGATGTTGTGCGTCCAGGACTGGAAGGAAATGGGAGAGACAGGAGGTCAGCAGCTATCCTGGCCAAGCCTGCTCCCGTCCCCCACGTTGCAGGAGACTCCAGCTGGGGCAGGAGAGTGGATTCTGCCAAGGAGTCAGACCCCGCTGCAGACCAGAAGAGCCCTTGCAGACCAAGGGCCTTCTCTTACCTAAAGCTGATACAGCTAGCAGGGTCAGACCCATGTACCTGAGGTAGGAGGTCTCTCCATGGGCTGGATGAAGGTTTTTTTGCATGGCGAAATCTGGGCAACCCAGGTACCTTGGGCAGATGTAGCTGGTTGCAGTGCCCTCCCAAGCCACTGCACGCAGGAGCCCAACAGTGCAGTGTTAACGGTGAAGTATGCCGGGGAACAGAGCTGGCACAGAACATGGTGGCAGGACATGTCATACCCACCTGCCAAGGGAGGTCTCTGGGGAATGCACAGGGATGCATGCACCTGAAAAGCCCCAAGACCAGCCCCATCGAGGCTGGCTCTTCCCTTTGCCAGCCCTATCACGAGGAAATTTCACATGCTAAAGGTTACACTAATACAGTGCAAAGGATGAAACCGTCACATCTCCCAGCCAGGCATTTCAGAGCAATGCTTGCTGTAGCTGGTGTCAGCCCACCCAGATGTGTTCTCTGCAGCAGGTTTTAGCCAGGATCACAGCATGTGCCATCAACCTCCTGCACTGGTACTACTGAAGCACTTAATGAAAGCAGCAAGTGGTTTGTCTCCCTGGGAAGACCAAGGCAGAGCAGAGAAAAGCAACTTTCCTCCAAATGTCCCAACAGGGCAAGAATCCCAGTAAACCAGCCCACGTCTCCAGCCCAGTGCTCTGGTCGGCAGGTCATCTGAGCTCTAAATATGATCTGGTATGATAAAATCACTCTACAGAAGCCTCCCTGAAATGGCCTCCAACCGACGAAGTGCCAGCCCAATGATCCCTCTGAGGGCACTTCGTCATAGGTACCTAAACACAGTTTACCCACTGCAAAACCATGGGCACCTGCCTGCAACCTGATGGTTGTATCCATCACCACAGCACGCACATGTCTGTCTCTGCTGTCATCTGCTGCTCATCCTGACCCACGCAGGACAAGCAGCTCTCAGCCATGACTGCTATGTGGCTCTGACAGCTCCAGTCATGGCGTGCAGCCTGCTCCCAAGAGGTCCAAGGGACTTTTAAGGTTCCTCTCTAGATCTCCAGCACATTTTGGAAATACCTCCCTTGCTGCTACTGTGTGTTTACAAGCCACTTCCATCACTCTCAGTGCACAGGAATGACAACAATTAAAGCTGCTAAGGAAAGTTCAGGCAGGTCTTATCTTGTAAGCTGTGATCAAAAGACGACTTGGACAACTTCTGCTTCCAGTGACACTGTTACCTGAATGCTGTAAACGGTGCACCAGCACCAGGAACAACAGGATCACATGCAGTAAGCTGTGCTGGTGCTCTCTGGGACTCTGACGATGCAGAAGACCTCATTTCTAAACTGTAAAGGCATTGCCCAGAAACAACTCAGTGCTTGGCCTCTGCTAGTGTAAAGGCAGAAATTGGAAACTGGCACTGGGAAGAAAGCTGGCTCATAAAAGGTAAAAACCACGCATTTCAGAGAGCAGCAGTGGGAGCAACGGTAGTGCAGAGCAGAAGGAGTAGGGAGAGCAAGGCTGTGTGTACCTGTCACTTGGAGCCGGACAGCCAGGATCCCCCAGGGTGCTGGAAATAGTCTCACACGTGGTTGTGTCAGCTGGGGGTCACGGGCTTGGCCCCCGCCACGTAGCAGTGTCTCTTCTGACAACACAGCCCCTTGCTAGGAATGCACAGCACCAGCAGAGGCAGCCAAGTGTGCATGTGTGCTCCTGCCAACGGGCAGTAGGCAGCCGTCTGCTGGCTCAGCGGCCACGCTGCAAACACCAGGTCTCAAGGCATTCACTTACATCTGGCTGCGCTTCTTGTTCAAAACTTATCTGGAACACCAAGGAGCCTGATGTGCCTGATACACCATACAAGCTGATCCCTGCTTCGCATTTTTCAGCCTCGTCAAACAGTGTGAGAAGCCAACTGGTCTCACCCAGAACAACCTGCTTGCGTGCCTTGGTACCAACAGTAACTGAGGAAGCAGCCACTTCTAGGCAAACTCACACCACCTAAAACATCACCTCAGGTCACATGCAAGTGCCTTATCTGATAACAAGAGGAAATCTGCTTTGTGAAAGGTACAAGTGGAGCA
>NW_010398711.1:9090-10436 GCF_000710305.1 Buceros rhinoceros silvestris
TAAATACAAGAGGTGGATAATAAAAAGTTTGGGCAATACACTTGCAGCCTCTCACATTACAGCTAGGTCTGGCTCCAGCACTGACTGCAAGGCTGCTGGCAAGACCTACAAACCTCTAGCTGTTCAGCATCCAGGCTGCTCTACACCCTGGGCACTGGCACAAACTCCTCTTTCCAAGCAGAAAGCCACATGTAAGGGAATTCAGCCTCTCACTTGATCCATGGATCTTAGTGGTGTCTCTGGCAGTACCCTCAGATGTTCTATAGGTGAATCAAAGACCACAGAGGAAGAGGATACCCTGATAAGGATGGCTTTAGTCCCTCCCAAAGAGCAGTAGCAGGGTGCTGGGTGCGGTGCTGCTCCCGCCATGGCCAACAGAAAGGCAGGCAGGAGGGATGAGGCATGTCTTCAACACTAGCTCCAGTTACTGATTACAGGGGAGAGACTGTCAGCCCACTGACAGACAGAGCTAATCAGGCGAAGGAAGCTGCATTCCAGCACCATCGGCGGCACTGGGGATAAGAGCCAGAGCAGATTTCTCAAAACTGCCAGAGGCAGGCACCTCACTCCCACTGCCTCCCTAAGGGGAAAGACAACAAAACACACCCTAAATCCCAGCAGGTTTTAGGGTGCATACACCCTAAAGAGCACACACTGCCGGGAGGGCCCAGCAGGCGGTGGGGCTCTGTCAGATGGCTGCAGGGTCAGGTTTGCTTTGGGGCCAGGATGTTGTTATGGCTGTTGTAAGGGCAAGTTCTCTTTTGCTGCCCCTCACTGGGTAAGCTGAGGTGCTCTGTGTAACCGAGCTGTCAGGGAAATCTTTCAGCTGATGCAGGTCCTGAGCTGCTGCAGGATGATAAGAAAAAGGCAACACTCTGGCTACCTGTGTCCCTGTGGACAAGGTTGTGCTCCCAACCAGGGTGCTCATTTTGACATTTTAGGCAGAGAATTGTGAGCAGGATCCATGTCTGGAGGATGATTACATGAACTGGCTGCAATGCTGGTGTTTTATTCCTGCCACTACTGCAAGGAAGCCTTTTCCTGCCCTCGGATGCTGGATGTGCTTTGGCTGCGCTGGCAAGATGCTCACTGTCCCTTCTGACTGCTTTAAGCCTCTCTTCCTGTGCACACTGAGCCATAACTGTCTCATTTCCTATTCCTGTATGTGGGATTGTTCACGTTCACAAACCTCCCATCCCAAGTCCTGAAGCTACACCTCAGCATCACAAGCAGAAAACGCCAGCTCTTCTCTTGTGAATCTGCACCTCCAGACAGGGATGGAGCAGCTCAGAGCATTCACTGCCACCTCCACCTTCTTGTTCCCACACGTTGCCACCACCATTCCT
>NW_010398711.1:10525-19674 GCF_000710305.1 Buceros rhinoceros silvestris
CTGCTGCGACCTGGTAGACTGGCCCTGCCCTCTCCCTCCTCCACTGCTCTCATTGAGCAGGTGTCTGGTACAGCTTCCACTTATGCAAACAAACGGGCTGCTTGTCTGAGCCCACAGCTGGAGTAATGAACTTCTCTGAGTTCCAACAGGAATGTCCCAGAAGGCTCCAGAGCCCTTCTTGTTCTTTAGGGATCAAGCTGTGATTTCCTTTGGTTTGGGTCTCTCTCTGAGTAGCGAATGTTTGCTCTTTTCAGCCAAGAGAGAAGGAGCAGCTTGCTGTGCAAGCACATGCACTGTTACGGCTGTCCATCCCAAAAAGGCGGCAGTAAGTCTGATCACTTGGTCACAGTTATTAGGCCAAAATTTATCATTGGTTAAAGCCACCCTTCATGGTTATGCAAATGCAGCAGTGCCAAACCACCTGTCCTTTTTTTTCTTGATGATTCCATGAGGAAGTACAAAACATCCTCTGTCCCTTCAAGAGAAGCCAAGCAGAATATTTTAAGACTAAGAAAATGTTTCAGAGACTAACCCAGGAGGAAGGTGAGCTCCCCATCTGTAATTAGTTACAATCAGGGAATGCCTCGGCTTCAGAGCACATTAGTCTTATCAAGTGTATTGCAATATCTTAAAATACAGGAAGATTAAATCAGAGAGAGTGAAGTCAATGAGGAATGCATTCAAGAAAAACAGCAAGTTGTAAAGGAGGAGGTTTCTTAGGTCTGTTTCATCCTCCACATTTCTGCAAGTCAGCAGCACTTTCCCCTGAAAACCGGCACAGAAACCACAGCAGTGCCCAGAAGGGCTGCTTCACCCGTTAACAGTCGGTTTCCAGTCTCCACCAGTGCTAATTTATCTCTGCCTTTAACCTTCGCTGCCTTGTCTCTATAGCTGCTTATTTTTCATGATTCTGCCTTACCCTTGCTCTGCTCCTAGCATGGTGACCATGAACACCAGATACTTTACGGCCACCTCTGAGACACAGTTTCACCTCCCAGTACACCTCCCATGACACCAGTCCCCTGACTTGTTCAGGACCCATTTCCCTCTCCTCTCTCAGTCCATCTGCTGGGATGTGGCAGCACCACAGACTGACGTGTCGCACCAGCACCCCTCGGGAGTCACATGTACTGACACAAAAGGGAGGGCTGGGCACCCTCCTCTTTTCATGTTCAGGAGATTTACTCACAGCTCCTTTATGTCCAGTCATTCTTACACCAACTTGAAATTTTAAACAGCTCTTTTAGGTCCTAAGATAGAGAGAATCTTAGTCTTCATTTTACCAAGCTGAACAAGCTTTCTTACACCAAAACAGGCTATTCATTTCCTGGGAAATTTCGTGGAAGTGTAGTAGCTCTCTCTGTCCCTGTATATCCCAAATTTATTTCTCATGTATCAGAAAAAAAGTTCACCATTGCCTCATGGAGAGACAATTCTCTCCCTCTACAAGAAGTCCTTTCCTCTAGTTTTTCCAGAGATATATTTGCCTAATCTTACGGTAATAACCTGTCACCTGAATTAGCCTGTAACTTATCTGTACTTACCTAAGCACTTTCTTTCTCTGCCGTTGTCCCAGCTTAGAGTCAAAATCTATGGTACTGCCTCAAATAGTATGACCTTCCATTCATACTCCTAGGTTTCATGTCACCTAGTTTACTCCTACTCTCAAGGTGCTCGTGATCTTCCTGGATGGTATTTTGATCCTCCCTCGTATTGACCACACCTGGTTTTGTCTCATCACAAATACCCCTTGCACACCATCGCCTTCTGTGCCAAAAACCATTAAAGCAAACACCAAACATGACTTCCTGCAGGGGAACTCCCAGCTGTCCATTCAGTGCTGCTCTTTGTGTTCTCCTTTAGAGAGACTATTCACTCACGGGTGTTGCACCAAACTGTAGCTTCTGAAGCTTAACTAATATCTCACATGGCACAGTATAGCATGCTTAACTGAACTTCAGACAGACTGGTCTACTACACTTTCTCTGTCCCCAGAATGATTTTTTTTTTTTTTTTTTTAATAAAGATACTAGTTTTTGTAACCAGCCTTTGGTAAATTAATGTTGTGTTTTCTTGCAGGATTTAATTATTCTCTCATTTAAACTCTACTGCAAAGTTCTGAATAGTACCTCTGAAGTCAGATTAAGAGGTCTGAATTTGACAGGATTATTTTCCTTGTCTTGATCCCATCCTCCCCCCCAGAAAAAAAAGAAAGAAAAAAGAGGTATTACATCCACTACAATCTGATCCTCTGGAACCACGTGTAACCTACGTAGATTTATTAAGGAACTTTTCCTCTGGACATGACATGTAACTTTACTGGCTCAACAGCGCAGTGGCTGGAACAGAGATCTCCCAGGTGCATTAGTTTCAATGGCTTTTGCCTTTCACTGCTGACCCGTAAAGCCACCCCTTCCCTCAGGTTCATCATACCAGCCTTATGGAGGTGATACAGTCAGTCGTTCACGTGGTTCCCACTATGGCTCTTTAATCCCTACACCTTCTGCTTCCTTCACCTCCCTGGATGCCATGGCTCTGGTAATTCTTTCCTTGTTTCCATATCATTTGTTTGGCAGTGAGACTGTCCAGGGTTTGTATATTTTCCTTTGAAAGATCTAATTCAGCTTGACTTTTGCCAGTTTCCACTTTATCTCTGTCCTTTCCAACCACCAGGGGTGAAGTCTCCCCAAATCCTTTGTTACCTCTACCACCACTTTGAAGCAATTATTTGTGAAGTTATAGCTACAGCCTTCTTTTGCCAGATCCCCCCTTGCTGCGAATGCAAATTGCAGGTAATTCTTGCACTTTTTCACAAAAAAAGATTTCAAGTGTACAATGAGTCCATGAGCTATTGAGTGCATCTGGTTTTAGTAGCCCATTCTCCTAGTCTAGGCCTGAATTCAGAGAGGTCAAGAGTCTCCACACATATCCCAACTCCACTAAGCATCCCGCCCGCCAGCACTGCTGAGTGCCACCCTGCAGTCTAGATACAGCCCTGCTTATCAAGCTCCCTCCCCTTGGAAGCAGAATCTGTTTTAACACCCCTTCTGTTGCCTTTCCATTTAATTTAACAATGAAAGCACTTAATCAGAGGCTATTTCCTAAAATGTTCCTCTGCAAGGCCTTCATGCCTGCTAAAAACAGCTCTGAAAGGCCATCGGCTCTTCTTACAGCCTTGCGGTTGGTGAGAACAGCTGTGCTGGCTACTGCATCTGGGAATACCTGGGCTCTCCCCTTGGCAGTCGCACTGGCTCTTGCTGTATGTCTGTAACTGTGTGGTTCCTGGCGGTACCTAACACGCCTACAGAGGTCTGTGTTCAGTGTTGGGGTCAGCAGCTGGGCTCTAGCACACCCTTGTACATGTGTTACTGCCTTTTCCTACAGCAATTCTGTCCAAACCCTAATTCTGTTGCTGTCCATCCTACAGCCTCACCTTCCTTGCTCTTACGAATGCACAGTGGTACCCCACCAGCGTTAATGCACTTCTGCTCTACTGAACAGGCAATACCTGTGCTCTGGTCGTGACTGCTACTCCATCAGTCTTTTCCAGATTTCTATTACATAGGCACACATAATTCTTACGTGCAGGAACAGCATGTGAGGCCTTCGTGCAGCCAAAATGCTGTTGAACAGGTGGCTTTTAAACAAAGACAAAAATGTATAAAACTCATCAGTCATCACTGCCGGCCCCAGGAAAAAGCACTGCCCTTTCAGAGGTGCCCCTGCCCCAGCCCCTAACCTCCCCCTCCAAAGCTGACCTCCATTTCAGTCTGCACCACTCCTTGTTCTCCAATCGCAATTCATCAGCCAGACTCGAATAGCTGTGTTTTCAGTCTATAAATCACCAGGCTAGACATCTGCCTGGTTTTCAAAGGAGTTTTGTTCTTGTTGGCTACCGCGAACTTTAAGGTACTTCGAGGCTTGAAGCAGTCCAACCACCCCCTCCCAAGCAACTTGTGTCGATTTAAAATGCAAAGGACGGCTTCACAGAGAGAGCCCAGATGATGATAAAGCACTATTGTTTGTGCCTGTATGGTCTGAGACTCCAAACTCGATGTTTGTGGATTATTCTGAGAGGTAGCTGCTGGCACGGAGAGACAGAGACAAAGCTGTGTGTCACTGCGTGCTGCAGGCCACCTCCCCTGGCCCTTGTGACAGCCCTTACACAAGCTGAATAAGAAGTGTTACAAGATGGTGTCCTCCAACATCCCACAAAGACCTGTTGGGGAAGCGGAGCCAACGATCAGAAAGATACCATCAAAGGCAGTCACACCACCTCCCCCTCGGGTCAGGCAGCGAGTCACTGAAGTGCCGGGAACAGCTGTATCAAAAGAGTTGACACCTCCAACAACATCGGCACTGGCGCTTGATGTGTTTCTACAGTGAAAAGGAGACCAGTCAGCAGCTCCACAGCACAACACAAGTGTCACAGATGGGCTCTGGACGGATAAGAGTGGCTTTAACCAGACATTCCCCATTTTTACCATCCACACAAGTGCACAAGGCAGTTTGCAGCCAGCTGCTGGGAAGACAGTTCCCTGTGTGGTGTCCGAGGTGACTGCGTACTCACACTCTTGCTCCTGCAAGAAATGGCCAGCAGACTGAAGCTTACCTCTGAATCATGAGGCCAGGGAAGGCTGTGTGCTGGGGCAGAGCACGTGGAGGAGGGCTGCTGGGAGCCAGTCCTGTGCTTCGTTCCCATGATTTAACACAGCCTCCTGCTTACTCAGTTTCATCAACTCCTCACGGATATGTTTTTACTATTCTAAACACTGTCACTTTCCCATCCTGAAATAATTTCTGCTTGAAACACTAGCCTGGTTTGCCATTAGCAATCAAGATCTATTGTAATTCTTACAGGCAGGTTCATTCATTTTTTTATCTGGAAAAGCCTTCACTCTATTTAAAAATAATTCCCTTTTTCCTCGCCTCCATTTCCATGTTTCCTTCACTATGTTCCCAGTGGATCTGACACTTCTATATTAATAGAAGACAATGACCTGTGATAAAAATACACTTTTATGGAGTGCTTGGGCAGGAAGCATTAGAGGACTGGAGCAAGAAACAAAAATACAACAAACTATATAAAAATTCAACTCCAACGGACTCATTGCCATGAAAACAGAAACAAGTGAGCAGACACCTTGGCAAAGACTCAATCGTTTTCTGCACAGCGTTCATGGAAGCAGCCAAGGGTTGAAAGCTGTTTGGAGGCAACTGCAGAAGACACATAGCAGCACCATCTTGGACCTCGAGGGCTTTTATCCCTGCAGCGGGAAAGCAAAGACTAACCAAAACCATACACTGGGGCTGCCTGTTCCTCCTCTTGGGAATCCAGCCACTAGTCCCACAGAGCAACAGGAAAAATCACATTCATTTCCACAGAGATTTTATCACCTCAGACTTGGCATGGGAGAGCCATCTCCGCCCAGCTGTGAGCAAGCGAGCGCATTTTGCTGGCTTTTTTTATGTAATCAGAGCAAATTCCTTGGAGATGAGTCACACGGTTTCAAGAGTGTCCAGAGAGATGTCAAGCAGGCCGCAAGTGTAAATCAGCAATACACCTTGCCAACAGGACTCACGCTCCCTGGCTGGCCTGTTTCCCCTGTAGACACCAGGCAAGGGAAGGGGCCTGATGGATGCCATGAGCCACACACATACACAAACACACATACACGCACACGTGTGGCACCTCCAGAACCAGAACGCTGCTGGTATTTATATCTCCACTGTAAAGGCAGGGGTGGTTTCAGGGTGGAGCTGGAGTGCTTACCCGCAGCTGCTCCCTGCAGGCTTAAAAACTGAAGATTTTCAGTCATTGAGGCTGGAGGAGCCCAGCAGTCAGGGAAAAGATTTGAACTTCAGAAACAGAGGTTCTGCTCCACGAAAGCCTGGTCAAACTGCAAGGGTTCCTGCCTGGGATGTTCACTGTGGTGGAAAAGCTGCATCCCACAGCAGTTATTTCAGTCCGGGGAGGTTGCTCCACTCCCCTGTCGAGGAATCAGTACTCCAGTCTTCATGGGTCTGCAGGCCAGACATAGGACAAAGACAACACTTGCATAATTTCAAGGCATACCCTGCTTCAGTGGCTCCTTTAGAGGCTGAAATGTAGAGGATGACCAGGAAGAACTATGGACACAATCCCAGAGGTTCAAATTAACACTCAGGAAAATGCTCTGGATGCTCTCGAGCCTTTGGGTGTCAGAGCAGATGGAACAGTTGAAAACCTTGGGGAACTTGGCTCTGGGTCAGTCTTCTTCACTAATGCCAAGGGCAAGGTTTGGCACAAGGTACCAACCCAAGCCAGCCTTCCAATTTGCAAACCGCATGCGGGTCTCTCTTGAAGCAGGGTGTGCGGGGTGCTTCCAGTCTAGAGTGGGGCAAGTCTCCATTTCTGCGTTGTTCGGAGGCAACTGCAGAAGACACAACCCCACTATTATGCCTTTCACCTTTCAACTTCACCCTTAGGTGACTAACAATTACCAGCTACCATTAATATTAAATGGGAGTGAAGGAAATGCAATCCTCTCTCTGCTCTTCACATTCCACAATATCACAAACAATTTGTCATATTGGGAGGGGCAGAGGAAGGAGGAGCATTAATTATTGATACTTGGGAACAGATGGCTTTTCTTGTGCCAGGGCAGTGAAATGTAAGAGAAGCCTGTGGACGAGGATGTGAGGATTAGATGGGCAGACACGTATCAGATAACCAGCCTTCAAGTGGAACAAGAACCTTCCTCCTAGAACCAGCTCCACTGGCCTGCAGAGCTCTCATCAACAGCCCTGGCTACAGAAACAAATCCACTGACATCTGAATTAGTGAGGCTTCACCAGAACCTTTCAACACTCCCTCACCTCTTTACAGAATATCCTGGACATGACGACTGACAGCTTCCAGACAACAGAGGCCTGACAAACCAGGCACCAACTGATCTCTCTAGGAGACCCTACTGATAGCATTTCACATGTTCATCCTCATCTACAGCCCTATGCCATGCAAGGTTTATTCCCGAGACCACATATGGTGTCTAACAGTGACTCCCTCCTGTCTTCCACTGGCTTCTGCATGCCATTCAGGGTGCTGGCCTCCAGAATCAAAGATCCAAGTGAGCAGAACCAGCAACTTCGACCAAAGACTCTGTCAACTTTTCCCATTGATCCATGTAAGGATCAAGAGCAAGAACACTTCATTCTTGTCAGCTCCTGCGTAGGTGTCCTTGAGGTCAGAAACCAGGATGCAAAACAGGCTTGGCACAGGGCACCCACTGTGAGTGTCCCTGTGTCCAAGAGCAGACTGTGGGGCTGACTTCCTTATGAGACAGGAAGAGCAACTGGGCAAGAGTGATTATCCATCAAAGGCAGCCAATTCAAGAGAGCGGCATCACAGAGACAAAAGCTTTTCCTGAAACTTCCATGAACAGTCTCTGTACCCATTGCTGTAGCCAGGCATCTGCATCCATCTTCACTTTGGTGTAGTTGTGTCTTTGCTGGAAGACTAAAGAACCAGCTGTATTGACTCAGACCTGGGCCTGGGTCCTGTCTCAGACAGTGGTTATAAGCAAGCGCCCAGAGAGGAGTCAGAACTGGGCAAGCCAATGGTGATACCTCCTCTGCTACTGCAAGAATGATATTCCTCGGCTATTTTCCATTTGGGGATTTCACAAGCTAGTCACCACATAGCGACTCAATTCAGTTTTCTTCTCTGGACAAATCCCTTAAGTCCTGTAAATGGGTACTCACTTTCTCATCCAGGATTGATTAAATCTATGGTTATTTCATCGAGCCAGACAAACTTTCTTGCTACCTCTGCAGGCCCAGAAGGTACCTCAGGACCACAATGTCCAATCCCTTGATATACTGGGGAGCTCCTCACAGTCTTTTTTCCAAACTCACTTTGTTCTCTTGGCCTCTGCTAAGAAGTTGTTCCAAAGTCTCATTACTCTGATACTTAGACATGCTCTTCTCATTTCTCAAGCTGACTAATCACTGATTTCTAATTCCTCTCAGTCTGCCTTGGGTCAAGCAGCCTGCAGCCTGTGATGGCCCTAAGACACGTACAATGTTGTGATTTGGAAAAATACAACTTCCCAGCTTCCGCCCTGGCCTGGATCAATGGCAAAGTCCAGGGCAACAAATGCTAGGTGCCAGGAGACAGCACTGTCCATAAACAATAAAACTTCTTGTAATGCGGAGTAGGATGGAGAAAGTTTCCCTATCTAGGAGCCAGTGAAGAGAAGGAAGCAGCCTTAGAAAGACCTGGACCACATCTGTGCTGGGAAAGATTAAGCTTCACTAAAAAAGCAGCAAACCTTCACACTATAGAAGCTTTGACCAGTGTCCAAGTTAACTCTAGTTTGGTACAAGAAACGGGCAGACCTGAAAGAGCATCTTTACACTGCTGCATTATACCAACATGAGAGCTTTTGTTCCTCTAAAAATGCCATTCATCTCACTGTGATATCACCAGAAAGGGTTTCTAATGTCGATCTGTCTTTAAAGAGCAGTCTCCACAGAGCCACGATGTGTTTACACTAACTGCTGCTGAACAGTCAGCTGAGAGCTAACACGCATGGACTAATCTCACCTCCCCCACAGAGGGGATCATCTAGCAAAAGAAGCCTACGGATTAGAGAGCAACACAGTGGATCAAAAGACAGGAGGAGGCCACATCTTTTCAATCCCAGAGCAGAACTGCTCCCTTTCACCCTACTCAACGTTTATGTGAATCTTTTCTCTGCTGCTTGAAGAAGAAATCACATTATATACACATTCCAGAGAACTTTTCCCAGCAGAAATAACCATTTTTAACACACACTGTGCTTGGGAGAATGTCTAGAATTTTACAGGCAAATGCACGGGTGGAGCTGTGTTTTGACCCATACAGGAAAGCTGTAAGTTGACATCACCATCCCAGCCAGGCTCTGGAGTCGGGGCGGTCAGCGGTCTTGGGAGGAAGATGTGCTTGGCAGGAGCTCCCTACCTCTTTGATGGCAGACATCTTGATGTTCTCATAGTAGTGCAGCGGTGCATTGGGTGAACTCATGTCATAGCCAAACCCAGCTACCGCCACCTCATCACAGTTGTGGAGCGCCATGGTTATTGCTACGCTTCCCAAGGTGGGGATGTTCTGAGAGGAGAGAAAGCAG
>NW_010398711.1:19772-23735 GCF_000710305.1 Buceros rhinoceros silvestris
GAAGTCATTAGCAGGTTGCCATTTCTATAATCAAAGATTTCTTCTCATTGTCTTTGCTCACAGGGGAGCTGCTGCTGCTACTAAGCAGATAATCAGATAATATATCTGCACATCAGCTGCCCAGCGCCAGCTTGCTGGGACAGTAGCTTCCCAACTTAAGAAAATCATACGTTGGCCACTTCCTGCAAAGCATCTAGTACAAAAGCAGCAGCTCATGTCTGAGGCTCTGTGACTTGACTCTCCAAGGGAGAGGGCAGGGCAGGGGGATTAATGTAAATGATTGACTCCCCTTCCACAACTTTGCTATCCTGAGAACAGGCCTGCAGACAAGCTGGAGGATGAATCACAATGGATACATTAGTTTTCTGAAATTAAACCAGATTGTAGATACTGGATTACAATTCTATGCACATTACAGGCTTCCAGCTAGGCTAAGGAGGAATACTTATCCCAAACAGGCCACCACACAGGAGCAGAAGTGAGGAATAGTACAAACTTTTTATTTAGGCTAATAAAAAGCAATTTAAGGAGGCTGTTAAACATCTCTGATGGAGGGGAGATCAGACAGACCCAGCTGGGAGTGTGCTCTGAGACCCCTTCCTTGCTCAGGAGCACCCTGCACCAGCAAAAGGCATGCTGGCCTATGCCACAACCTTCCTAGCCACAACATACTGGGCTAGGAATGAGGAGCAGTAGGAAACCAGTGAGAGATGGGTACTAGCACTCTGAGCAGGAAGACCCCAACTGTCCCCTTCCATCCGCTGACCTGCCATCTGCACCGAAGTTCAGCCTCAGCCCTTCCCATTTCATCTGGCTTCTGCCACGGCCCTGTGACAGCAATGCTGTATTGCTGCAACTCCTCTTGTGCCTTCAAATGAACGTGACTGCTGTTACAGATGAGTGGTTTCAGCGCAAAACCCTATCTCACAGACTCTTCTAGCTCCCCTTTAGCCAGATAAATCAAGAGGCAGCTTTACCCCGGGGGCTAGGGAGAGGCTGGGAAATCCACCCACATATCTCATCTTCTTTTGTAGGGCATCCAACACCGCCGTATCAGAAGTATCACAAAGTCAGAGGACATGCTCAGACAGTCACTAAGGGTGACAGTCTCTTAATGGAGATGTAGAAACCAAATGAACGCTTATGTTTTGCATTCGAAATGGTTTACCCTGAACTAGTCAGCAACGCTATTGCACTTCACCTGAGGTTTGTATAGACTGGGAACACAGTGTTTTGAGTTTCTGCCTATCATTCAAAGAACTGGCTTTTGACAACACACTACCTTGCTCACTTCTGGTTGCTAGGCCCAAGGCCAATATTTTCCAAGCAAAGAATGCCACCCATACCCTAGCTGAGATCTGCAAAACCCATGTGCTATGGAGAACTCCACTACAGCGCACAGGTATTACGCTAATCTGAAGACCAACGTGCCAAAACTGCTTATGGCTAAATCAGCGAGACATTAAATTTAAACATTTGCAGTGCAGCTGTAACGGTGCAAATCTGAAATGAAGACTTTACTACGTCCTCCTGTGCCAGTGCCAGATGTTAGGAAAAATGGCAGAGTAATTTTGTTCTCACTGTTTAATTTCAATTTATACTCGCCTCAGACAGTATTGTTTTTATTCTGGTTACTTCAGTTAATTGTTAATTCACTAGTAGCCATCAAATAGCAAGGAGAGATTTACAAAAATTGGAAAAAGTTTATTAGGCAAGGATAAGAAAATTCCCCCAAATTTCAAAATGTGCAAGAATGTCCTGTCTTCCCAGGCAAGGCAGTTAATATTCAGATATTCTCAGCTTTACGTTTTACATAAGAGATGACATTTGGATGTCACTGGAATTGCATCAGCTGGTAAGTGGACTTGCCCTAAACCCCTTTCCCTCAGCTGAGCTGTAGTTACAGTGTCCAAAACATAGTGAGTAAATGGTTACGTCCTTGAGAATGTGTCATTCTTGGGAATAAGATGGCATTGACATCACCCACACTTGCACTGGGCCCATTCCCACGGTACAGCTCAAGGGAGACACAGGGTCTTTGCCTGCAGGGAATTTCACTGGCCAAGTTAACATTTAAGAGCTAACTTTCCAATGTGAGTCTTACAAACCACAGAAAATTAATCATACTACCCAACCTTACGGGAAGACTGCCAAACCACCATAACTTTCTTCCAAGCATATTCTTATTTCTCTTTGGAGAGTAACAGATCAGAGAAATCAAAGTGAACTTTTCTTTGGTCACCAAATATCTGCCTGACTTTTTTCTATGTATAATACCTCCAATGGCCTTTATGGAAAAGAGAGATAATCTTATCTGTTTCTGTTCTTCCGTAGTTCCTGACATGCCACCATCTCAATACTGCCTGCTCCTCTCTCAAAAATTATTAAAACACCAAAGACTACCGAAGATTTCCTAATCTCTTGGATTCTAGTAGATGTATCTGCAACTATCAGAACATCTGTCAGAAAATCATACAATGTCCTTAGCAAAACAGGTTTGCGTTGCCCTAAAAATCACATTCAGAAATTGATGATCTGATGGCAGTTTTCAATTAAATTATGCCTTATTGGATGTTGTTACCTCCAATACTATGGTAGCTACAGCCTAGTGCACGTGTCCCACTCGAAAACAGAGACCTGCAGCCTCTCACACCACTGCTGAGATGCAGCCTGATGTCTCACTGCTGCAGTCAGAACCCTGTGGGCTAGAGAGGACCACCTAGAAAATACTGCAGAAATTACTGTCCCTGCTGTTCACTGAGGGCATTAACTGTTAGGGCGTCACGGGGGTGCCTGCAGAACAAGCGTGGATAACAGTACCTGCTACGAGAAGAGCATGAGTACAAACTGCGTGTGCACCCACACGCGCCTGGATTGAATACACGTAACATTTGCTCCACACTGCTTATGTTAAAGAAGCAGCAACCATCAGACAGTTTAAATAGTAGCTGGGGAATTACACTTGAATAAAAAAGGAGCCAGCTTGAACAGAAGTATAAAAGAAGCACGGTTGCCAGTTAACTAAATGTCATTAGTAAGTCAATGCGGTGCTTTGATAAGCACTGTATTAAACCTGATTTGGTTTAAACTACAGAAACTCAGCCCTGCTGAGCTTCTGTTACTCCTTCCCTCTATTGAAAACAAAGCCCTGCCTCATGACCAGCTTGCAGCATGGGAAAAAGAAGGACCTGCAGGATCCAGGGATGTGTCTGGGGGCGTGCTGCAGAGAAGCCAACTCAGCAGTGTTCTCTGGGTCCAGGGGAAAGCGCTCTCCTCTCCTCTCAGCAGAGAAGTGGCAAATGAGAGGAGACATGTATCAGAGAGAGGAAAGTGTTAGAATTACTCTCTGGCTGCATCCACACAGCTTCCAAGTTCTGCTGATTGTTTGCAGGCATCTAACTTTGTTTGCTGATAAATTCTCATCTGGACCTAATGAACCACGTACAACCTTCAGAGCAAGTTGGGGGACAGGTCATTCCAAAAGAAGGTTGGCATCATGGACATGGCTGTGCCAAACCTGGCTTGGTTTGCACTGCACAATGCGTCAGTGCTACCTCACCACACACACCCTTGTGCCGTGCCCCAAAGACATACCAAAGCAACCACCACACTTCCTCCATGGAGTTATGAAAATAAAACTCTCTCAAACAACGGAGCAGGCCTCTTGTCTAGGCAATTGATGAGAAAAAAAATACCAAAATTCCAACATCCAGCCTCAGGAATAATAATGCGAGGTTGGACCAGCTCAAAGCCCATCTTCCTGTTCATGGCCCTCTATGTACCCAGGTATTCCTGTGCCACCAAGCAATCCTGCTTTCGAGCAAATGGTTGAAGAACAGCAGCCCAACTGTGGCCAGTACCTAGGTGAGCCTCCTGGGTCACTGCCCAGCTGCACAAAGACTGGCCAGTGCAGGCTAGGCCATGGCATGTCCAGCCTCAGGGGGGTAGTGATGGGGGCGGCTT
>NW_010398712.1:0-7549 GCF_000710305.1 Buceros rhinoceros silvestris
CCGCCTTCTGCCGGACCTTTCTCAGGCAGCCTCCCCAGGAGGGGGTGGTGTGCTCGGGACTGCAGTGTCCTGGAGCGGATCTCTCATGGAGCCTCGGAATGCCGGCCGGTTCTTTGAGGAGCTCCGCAGGCTTGTCTGTCCCCCCGTGCTTAGCTTCCTGCTACCTGCTTCCTGCGGTGCAATGATCTATTTTTTCCCCCCTTCCTGCTACTGTCTCACAAGCTAAATTTCGAGATGGGGAGGGGCGATACTTAAAAACAGCCAATTCAGCTACTAAATAAAAATACTTGGCTGAAGAGTACGTTCCTTTTACTACATGATGTGCGTTTTGTGACCTGGTACCTCTCACTTTGAAACTTGACTGCTTTCTCTTGCTGTAATTAACCATAGTTTGTAAAACATCAGTAAAGTTGCACTAGCAGAAAGAAAGACCTTTGGGTTTTCTCTGCAGCTGCTTTTGGGGGTTGATAGAGTAGACTTGAGGCTCTTGCTTCCTCAGTCCATGATTGTCTTACCTCTTCTCACTCGCCCCCGTGGTAAAATATGGTAATAATGAAATCTGTCTTCTGTGAGTATCTGAGAATTGCGTAAATAGTTTTCCTAATTCCTGTGAAGTTCTGTGTTTGGGGGTTCCCATTCTCTAGCAAACATTTGTACTCCATTGTAAGTTACACTGTGGCTGCTACTAAAACATCCATAATAAATGGTGCATTTGTCTTTCTAGGTTTTGTTTTTCCCCACCCTGTCAATTTAATTTTATTCTTTTGGAGATTCTTTGTTGTCAAGCCGCCAAAGTGGAGAGTGCGATTGCAGAAGGGGGTGCTTCTCGTTTCAGGTACTAGTCCTTTGCTTGCTGATTAAAATCTATCTTATGTTTATACCAAAACTGACATGTAATTGAAATTGGAATTTTTAACTTAGATGAGATTACCTTTGTTTTTAACAGTGCTTCTTCAGGCGGAGGAGGTGGTAGGGGTGCACCTCAGCACTATCCCAAGACTGCCAGCAACAGGTATGTTATCCTGCTCTTCAGTTTAGCATGGCTTTAAAGACAGAGGACGCTTGATGGTGAATACTGAGTTAAAAACAGAGTGTCTTTAAAGTTGTACAAGGAATACTTACAGAGTTCATGACGTATTAATGTCCTCCCGTCTGTGGCAGGACAGCATATAACCTGTTGCAAGTGTGTCATGAATGATAGGAGGTACACGGAGTTTTCATGCAGTAGAAAGGTTTTCTTGGGTGCCCGCTCAGTGTTGAGTGAAGACTGTGCGGCAGATGTTGCAGTGTGGGCAGGGCTAAGAGCATGTTGTTAAGAAGCTAGCACAAGACAATGTGAAAGGTTAAAAGATGGGTTCTTGAAATAATTTGTTTCTGTTTAACAATTGTATGCTGAACACTTTTACAGCGAGTTCCTGGGGAAAACCCCAGGGCAAAACGCTCAGAAATGGATTCCTTCACGAAGCACTAGACGAGATGACGACTCCGCAAATGACAAAGAACGACATGATGCAATCTTCAGGAAAGTAAGAGGGTAAGTTCTTGTAAAATTACTTTCTTTCATTACTGTTTGCTCTGATGGTCTGTATTTCTAATAAATCGGCTGGAGGCAGAAATGGATAGGCCAGCAGCAGCAAACACTTGAGAAGGAATTCTTGTGAGAGAATTAGTCTTTTGAATAATACTTTATGGTCTAAAGATCTCCCAAAAAAATACTTGAATGAAAAATTGTACTTTTCAGTTTTGGTTTAATAGACTGAAGAAGTAAAGGTGAACTTGTGTCTAAAATCACTTGTAGCATGCTGAAATATCTGTACTCTTGATTTCTGTTTGTTGTTCCTCTTTAGCATACTAAATAAGCTTACTCCTGAAAAGTTTGACAAGCTATGCCTTGAGCTCCTCAATGTGGGTGTAGAATCTAAGCTCATCCTAAAAGGGGTCATACTGCTGGTAAGCTGGCTGCATTTCTTTTAACTACAGTTCTCTTGCATGCTAAAAACAGAAGTTGATTGGTTTTGGTGGGACTCAGGAGTAAGATGGTTAATGCCGTGTTTGATAATCCAGATGTATAGAAATGTCATCCTTGCTTTTTCTGTAGAAAGGATATATTGAGCGTGAAGTTCTAGAAGTCTCAGGAATTGCTAAATGTGATTGGGGATTTTTTAGTTCATGTAATCTAGGATGCTGGTTAGCAGTCTTTCTTCCCTGGCCTCCATCTTTGTTTTTTCCTGATTGGCAAGGCTCATGGTCCTGGAAAAGCTACCACAGGTGACCTCAGCACACTTGACTGAATTACCTTGTCACTCTGCTTAATGTGAGATCAAATTGGCGATGCTAGCTTCAGTGATACACTGAGGAACTTCAAATTTGTCCTGTTCATTGGCTAAGGATTATAGAAGCTCTTTGGTAGCATAGAGTAGCTTTTTCCTTTGCAGCATTAAGACTAGTTTTTAAAGTGAAATGTTTGTCTCTGTACATTTGAAATAGGAAAACAGAGATGTTCTAGATCACATAGTGGTAGAACTCCATTGCGTGTCTTGCAACTCAACTTGCCTAGTATTTGCATCCTACAACGTGGCTACCTTACTCTAAATTTATTTAGATCGTAGACAAAGCCCTTGAAGAGCCAAAGTATAGCTCACTGTATGCTCAACTATGTCTGCGACTGGCAGAAGATGCACCCAACTTTGATGGCCCATCAGCAGAGAGTCATCCAGGACAGAAGCAAAGCACAGTGCGTGTATTTCTCAATCTGGAATGGTAAATTTTGCTAGCATAAATAGTTGTGCTGACTAGCTTAATTTGTTGTGTTTTGTTCTCTTTTAGACATTCAGACGCCTCCTAATATCTAAACTTCAAGATGAATTTGAAAACCGAACCAGAAATGTTGATAGTAAGCTTTAAAACCATTTAAATACAGAATTTATCTTCTCTTTCTACAGCCACGTTAAACAGATTCCTTTGTTTTCCAGTCTATGATAAGCATGATGGTCCCCTCCTCCCTGAGGAGGAGGAACAGAGAGCCATTGCCAAGATTAAGATGCTGGGGAACATCAAATTCATTGGAGAACTTGGCAAGCTTGATCTTATTCATGAATCTATCCTTCATAAGTGCATCAAAACAGTGAGTATTCAGTTGGCCGTGGGCTGAGAGCAAAAGGATTTGTGAACTAAAGTGTAAATGTTTATGCTGCTTTCAGCGTCTTGGAGCATAAAATGCCACGAAACGTATCCCCTCAATTACTACTCCTCACTGCTAGAAATAGAGTCTTTTGGTGTCACTAAAGTTGTTCAAAGCCATGGGAGTTGTCTCCCAAGTGAAGATGTAGCTTAGCATAGATAGAAGTACCACAGCTACTTCAAAGTACATATACTTAAGAGTAATAAGTACTTCAATTAGCCATTCTTCAACTAATTTTCGAGCCTGCTTGTCTTCAGAAAAGATTAAACGTTTCTGCACGTGCCTGTGTACAAAGTAGTCACTTAATATAAATGGTCATTATTAATGTGTTGAAATATCTTCTTCAATGTTTCAGCTTTTGGAAAAGAAGAAGAGAGTCCAACTCAAAGATATGGGGGAGGATTTGGAGTGCCTCTGTCAGATAATGAGGACAGTGGGACCTAGATTAGATCATGCAAAAGCCAAGGTATGTGTATATCCACTGCAGTGCTTAAACTAGGTAAATTCTGTGGCTAGGATTTCAGTTACCTGAACCTTTGGGGTTCTACTCATGAGTACAAAACTGAGCTCCGACTAGGAGAGAGCAAAAGTGCCACCTGTTGGGCCGGCATCAAATTTCTTGATAGCAAAGGAGCCAATATTAGAAATGGCTATAAATGTCTTTTGAGACTGCAGATAAGGTCATAGCAAGTCATAAAAGCAAGAATGTTTCTCTGAATGCTGCTTGAAAAGAGAAGGTGAGGAGATTGATTCTGAACAACTAGGTGATCTGACATTTTGGACCTTTAATAAGAATTTTGGCAGCTCTTTGACTTGGAGGTCTTGATTCATTCACTTTCCTTGATCTCTACTGCCACCAAGGAGATGGGAGATGGCAGGAAAGGGCAGTCTTGTTCTGTTAGTTCCTCTTAGATGTCTTGAAGGTGGTCATCTTTCCTGAAAATATTCAAGACACTGATAGAGTTAGCCCTGACTTGTAACGTGACTTCTGTTCCTCCAGTCCTTAATGGATCAGTACTTTGCCCGTATGCGCTCCTTGATGTCAAGTAAGGAATTGCCAGCAAGGATTCGTTTCCTGCTGCAGGTATGATGATGAAATGGCTTACCACTTCCTTTTTCTTGCAAAGTTGTCTTGAATCCTTTCCTAACAATGCATTATGTTCCAAGGATACTGTGGAGTTGAGAGAACACAACTGGGTTCCTCGCAAAGCTTTTCTTGACAATGGACCAAAGACTATCAATCAAATCCGTCAAGATGCTGTAAAAGTAAGTGTTGCATGTAAGACCTTTTGCCTGGCTTCACTTCAGAGTGAATCCTTACATGCTTTACTCTGTTGCAAAGCTTACCCTGTGCATTTATGAGTAGTTTCCACAGCAGTGTGACAGTAAGGGGTTAGGGTTAAAACGAGATGGACTTCTACAGTTCAGGGCTGAAAACTTGAGGTGTTCAGGGCTGAAAACTTGAGGTGTTCAGGGCTGAAAACTTGAGGTGTTCAGGGCTGAAAACTTGAGGTGTTCAGGGCTGAAAACTTGAGGTGTTCAGGGACTATTACTCCAAAGTGACCAAAACTACAATTCCTCTCTTAAAGGATCTGGGAGTTTTTATTCCTGCTCCTATGTCTCAAGGGATGAGAAGCGACTTCTTTCTGGAGGGACCTTTTATGCCACCCAGGATGAAACTTGACAGGGACCCGCTTGGAGGGCTTGCTGATATGTTTGGACAAATGCCAGGTATGCTGAATCAACAAGGCTGATGTGCTGATTGTGGCCGTGCTGTGTTAACCCAGAACTAAAGTTGTCTTTTGTTTCCTTAATAATCCAGGTAGCGGAATTGGTACTGGTCCAGGGGTTATTCAGGACAGATTTTCACCCACCATGGGACGCCATCGTTCAAACCAACTTTTCAATGGCCATGGGGGTCACCTCATGCCCTCTGCTCAATCCCAGTTTGGAGAACTAGGCAAATGTTTTCTGAAAAGTCAGGTAAGATGTTTGCAGGGTGACTTCAGCTTGTTTAGAAGCTCTTACACAGATGCGTATGTTATGGATTATAGTCTTGCTTATGCTGAAATACTTCCTCAGACTTGATTCTGATAAGAACTGATGCTCAGCTGATAAAAAAAATTCTAAACCACTTAAATTGTGCAAGAGAAGCAAGGAATAAATTTTTTTACTGCAAGAAAAGGTGCATGTGGCTTTGGTGGGTCAGAATGGTGTGTTTTATTTAAAAGATAGCCCTGTTTTTAGGGATAGATGCTACTCTCCCACCACCCCTGCTCCTTCTTTCTCCCTTCCTGGCAAATAGAACCTTTGTTCCTCTGGTCCCTCTGGTACTACTTACCATATGATGTACGCCACTCCATCATCTGCACTTCTTTCTCTATATCTCCCTTTCTGAAATAGGGGCAAAGCCAGCTCTACCATAACCAGAATCAGGGACTCTTATCCCAGCAACAAGGACAGTCGAAGGATATGCCACCTCGGTTTTCTAAGAAAGGACAGCTTAATGCAGATGAGGTACATTACATGCCTACATTACTTAAAGCCTATTATAAATATTGCCCAATGATTATAGCAAGACGCGTTATTATGAGGACTAATGCTGGAACTCTTTCTCCTTCTCCTCCTCCCTTTTTTGTCCCTTCCTCTTTCACCTTACCCCTCACTTTCCTTAGGGTATCCAGCGTCCTATGAGCAAGACTGAGATATGAGGGCAATTTCTTGGGGTGTCCCTTCATTCCCCCACAACTCCCCAAGAACACTACTCTGACATCAGTTCCCATGCATCGTATTGATAACAATACATTTAATTAAAACTTCAGAAAATCCTGAATTTTAGAAACCCTGAAGTGCTGGACCAGGCTAAATTTTCCTTTTTTTAAGTACTGGCTAATAGGCAAAATGTAATATGCAAAGTAAAGTGCGTTGCTATTTTGAATATTAACCAGACTTGTATCCTGATTTCTGAGCAATTGGTAGAGTCTTACCTTGGCTGTAAAATACGTCAGCAAACATGCTAAGTATCTTGTTGGGTCTCTAACATACTGCATCTAAAAGGAGCAATTCCAGATCTTGATACCAGTGGAACTAAATACCAGTAACTTGCAGCAGGTTGTGACTCTTGCGTTTGGGGGAATTTCAGTATGTGCATGTCTGAATTTTTATTGGAGTGTCAACATAGTGGAAATGGAAAAGTCATGCTTCAGTGGGATCAACTGGTGTGAGTCCATGGCCGTGTGTTCGTGGTCAGAATACTTGAAACAGTTTGAGGTTTTTTCTGACTTTCTGTTTACAGATTAGCCTGAGACCTGCTCAGTCTTTTCTAATGAATAAAAACCAAGTGCCAAAGCTTCAGCCCCAGATAACTATGATTCCTCCTAGTGCTCAACCACCACGCACTCAGACGCCACCTTTGGGACAGGTAAATATAAAAGTTACTGTATGTTGTTGGCTATACTTAATGCCTGTGAACCTTACACCAGTTTCTAATATGGGAAAGGACAGAAATCTCTTGTTGCACATAGCAGGATATATACAAAAGGAACATAAAAAATCTAAATTCACTTTAATCTGCCTTTGTACGTGGTTAGGGTTCTTAAACATAATATAAATGCAGCTGGATAAATTGCAAGTAAAGAAATTTTGGTACCTTTTTCAGCCTCCTCAACTTGGTCTTAAAACAAATCCACCACTTATACAAGAAAAGCCTGCAAAGACCACCAAGAAACCACCTCCTTCTAAAGAAGAGCTGCTTAAACAAACTGTAAGTCAAGTATAAGCATAGTACTTACCGGAGCCTTGTGTACGCCCTTTAACAATGACTGGCTTTAACTGGGTGTTTCTCTCTAGGAAGCTGTTGTGACCGAGTATCTGAACAATGGAAATGCAAATGATGCTGTCAATACTGTGAGAGAAATGAGAGCTCCAAAACACTTCATTCCTGAGATGTTGAGCAAAGTAATCATTCAGTCCCTAGACAGATCGGATGAGGACAAAGAGAAAGCAAGTACTTTGATCAGCTTGCTCAAGCAGGAGGGAATAGCCACAAGCGACAACTTCATGCAGGTACTGCACTTGAACAGGCTCACAGTCCTTGTTGCTTCCTGGTATTAAGCTTATGTGAAGGTGGTGTGCAAATTTGAGGTCCTGTCGATCTGAGGAGGTAAAAACAATACATACAGATGTGTGAGGAGTGTCAGAAATGATGAAAGGAAGAAATGTAGAACTGGCAGTGGGGAACCTCTTGGCAAGTGATTCAGTGCAGAAAACAGGAGGCTGCTACATAGTGAGAGTAGTACTGTGCACAAGAACGAAATTACTTCAGAATTCCAACTTGTGTGTGTTTACTGTTCTGTTTCTTAGGCATTC
>NW_010398712.1:7631-40953 GCF_000710305.1 Buceros rhinoceros silvestris
ATTCCTGAATGTATTGGACCAGTGCCCCAAACTGGAGGTGGACATCCCATTGGTGAAATCCTACTTAGCACAGTTTGCAGCCCGTGCCATTATTTCAGAACTGGTGAGCATTTCCGAACTGGCTCAACCACTGGAAAGTGGCACCCATTTTCCTCTCTTCCTGCTCTGCCTTCAGCAGTTAGCTAAGTTACAAGATCGGGAATGGCTAACAGAATTGTTCCAACAAAGCAAAGTGAATATGCAGAAAATGTTACCAGGTAAGAGATACCATACAGCTCTTACAACACCTCATCTCAGTGTATGGAGGATGGTGGTTTTTTTTTAAAGCAGAATAAAATAACATACAAGGTTATTTTGATGCACTTGACTGTCATGATTCTAAGAATGGTGTTTCTTGGGAGGTGGTTAGAGCACGAACCAGTGAGTATAGCTTTGATCAGCACCAACACTCCAGTGTGTCTGTCTGCCTTCCAGAAATCGACCAGAACAAGGACCGCATGCTGGAGATCTTGGAAGGGAAGGGGCTTAGCTTCTTGTTCCCGCTTCTGAAACTGGAGAAGGAACTGCTAAAGCAAATAAAATCGGATCCGTCCCCTCAAGCCATCTATAAGTGGATTAAAGATAACATTTCACCCAAACTTCATGTAGATAAGGGATTTGTGAATATATTGATGACCAGGTGAGATGCTGTCTTGATGTAGTTTAGGCATGTGTTGCTCTGACTTACCAGTACATCACTAATTGTTAGGGTTGACATGGAGCTTCGTACAGAAAAAGATAGAAGTACACAGGGAGATAAATTATGAGAGGATATCCCCTGTATTAAACAACCTTTGTATTTGAGAAGAAAAGCAAGTCTCCAGGCTTGTGTCAGTGTGAAGTGTTGCTTTTCTGCAGAAACAAGTCTAGACCTTGTATTCATTTTCTAAAACATTTTAGAGCCGTAACAGAAGCAAAACCCACTTCCATGGTGCAGTTAACTGTGCATGCACCTTGTAACTGCTAGTGCAAGCAGGAGCGTATTTTTAGTAATGGCAAATCAGACTTGAAAGTACTTGCCTCACTGTTCTAGAACATGGAATCTAGCTGCTGCATCTGAGTTTACAGAACTTAGCTTTTGGGGTTTTTGTCCAGTTTCTTGCAGTATATTTCTAGTGAAGTAAACCCACCCAGTGACGAATCGGATTCTTCATCTGCTCCGTCTAAAGAGCAGTTGGAGCAGGAAAAACAACTGCTTCTTTCCTTCAAGCCAGTAATGCAGAAGTTCCTCCATGACCACGTTGATCTGCAAGTGAGCGCTTTATATGCGCTCCAGGTGCACTGCTACAACAATAACTTCCCAAAAGGTATGTGCATCGAGATCTTGGCAGATGTAACTTGGGCCTGCTTCTATCTGTGTATGGCTTTCCGGCTTGCCAGTAGAGTCTTGGAGTCAGGCTGTTCAGAAGGCTGTAACCTAACGAAGTCTCAATCTGCTTCTGTAGGCATGTTACTGCGCTTCTTTGTTCATTTCTATGACATGGAGATCATTGAAGAAGAAGCCTTCTTGGCATGGAAAGAAGATATTACTCAAGAGTTTCCAGGCAAAGGCAAAGCTTTATTCCAGGTACATTTGCTACTGTTAAAGATTTGGCTTTTTGGGTATTTGCTGTTGCACTTGCAGTGTCTAAGAACACTTCTGAGGAGTGTTTAAGACGTGTTAGTCTTTAGAAGCTTGATTAAGTTATTGCACTACTGGGGGAGTGAGGCAAGATAAACTAAATCTTCTTACTAGAGACCTACGTTTAGTGCCAGGTGTGGCTTGAAAGATACTAAAAGGAGTTGGGGGGAAAAAAGTAGTGTTCTGTGGGGAAGGAATTCCTGCTCCCTTAAACTGGTTTTATGTAACCGCAGGTAAACCAGTGGCTAACCTGGCTGGAAACTGCTGAAGAAGAAGAATCTGAAGAAGAAGCTGACTAAAGAACCAGCCAAAGCCTTAAATTGTGCAAACATACTGTTGCTATGATGTAACTGCATTTGACCTAACCACTGCGAAAATTCATTCCGCTGTAATGTTTCACAATATTTAAAGCAGAAGTATGTCAATAGGATATCCTCTGCAAAAGGTTTTTGTAGTATGTCTTAATAGTCTCCAATAAAAATATTTTAGAGTATCTTTAATGTTTAGATAACAGTGTATTAGCAGCATGCAATAATTACATCATAAGTTCTTGAGCAGAAGCAGTCTGTTGCAAGGGTCTTCTTTGCCGCCAGTTATCATAGGCTGTTTTTAAGTTAGAAAACTGAATAGCAACACTGAATACTGTAGAAATGCACTTTGCTCAGTGTAATACTTGAGTTGTTGCAATATTGATTATCCATTTGGTTGTTACAGAGAATCCTTAACTGTAATCGATGGTTGTTGCCGTAATAGTATATTGCCTGTATTTCTACCTCTAGTGATGGGCTTTATGTGCTAGGTTTTAATATCCTTGAGCCTGGGCAAGTGCACAAGTCTTTTTAAAAGAAAACAGTTTACTTGCACAAAAACTGATCAGCTGAAGAGATGGTTTAATGCCCTATGGAAGAGGTTTTCGTGGGTGTGAAACATGACATGGTGAGAAATTGGAATTGGTCCCTCTATAGTACGGAAATTAAGTCTACTTAATTTATCAAGACATGTTCATGCCCTGATTTTATATACTTGTATCTATCAATAAACATTGTGATACTTGACTTGTTTCTGAATGTCTCCCAGTAGAAGAGCTGACAACTAGTTGACTTACAGAGGAAACATCTGTGGGAGTTGACTTGGACTGGGACCATCTTAAAATTCTCTTGAAAAATTCTCTTAACCTGCAAGTGAATTCTAAATAAGGTTGCAGGCAAGATTAGACACTACAGACTTGCTGTGACAAGGAAATCGCAGTTCTTCTGAAGAGCAGGAGTTTGCCTTGTGGTCCAGTGTGTGCTTTACCAGTGAGTTAGTGCTTTTTAACTTGCTAGTGCTTTGAACTTTCTCCAGGTCACATGCATGTTTTTAATCAAGTGGCACTAACAATTAGCTGCCTGTTTCTCAAATCAAATTGGCAAAAAAAGGAAAATGAGAGTTTAATGATGTTGCATTGTACAGGCTTGAAATGTCCTCTATTAAATACTCAGAATACCTTACTTCCTAGAACCTTGTCCCTAGTGAAATTTTTTTCCTGGTTGACGCTCAGACTTTAACTGTTGGAAGGTGATGTGTTTGTAATGGCAAACCAGTAGCATCCCCTTGACAAAACTGTTTTTGCCAGTGATAAAGTGCTGTATACTACATGCTGTCTTTGCGTTTTGGGCAAAGAAAAAGGTGGTGCGTGAGAAGGCTACTAGAAAGGGCTTGTCTTGAGGGAAAGGAATGGTTTGCATTCCCGCACCCGGGAGTGAGGTGACGCGGGAGTGGGTCTGGTTCTCTCCTCTTGTCAGCTGCTGTGAAAGGCAGGGCAGGCTCCGAACCCCCCTGGACGAGGACTGGCCCATGGACACTTGTAAGGTAGATGCCTTCCGTGGGTTTCTTCAGCTGCCTCGGTAACTGGCGGTGCAGTGTGTAAATCGAGGTGCTAAGCTGTGTGTAAACCAAATGGTGCTCCCAAAGGGTATTTAATTTCTTGAGTTGCTAACAAAGCCATGGTGACAAACACTGTCCCTCCATTTCAGAAACGTGGCATGTGTCATAGTGCAGTGGGGGGGGGGCTGCTGCTGAGGACCTCAGCTCAGTGCAGAGACAGGGAAGTACTACACCTAGCGGCTTGAGGTTGGAGCTGGCTGGATTTGACATAGCTGTACCTTCCCTGTGAGGGGCTGAGCAGGGACATCAGGAGGCCTCCAGAAAGGTTCTTAAGTAATGTCATTCCTCTCAGTCACGATGCAGTCATCTTCAACTGATGGAAGCGTTGTCTGTCTGTGGAGTGATGCAGTCAGTGCTGCAGGGTTTACCCCACGCTTTGTGCCCGTTGCTGGGCAGATGGGGCTGCTTGTCAAGGGATGACTGTACTCACTATGGTTCTGGGGTTCAATACCCTTCCTTGGGATAGAGGAACACAAGCACGGTTCCAAGGTCCATTTCCTCCTGAGCCTAAATTGTACCTGTGTCAGAATTGCAGTTTGACTTGGAGCAGTAAGATGGAATGAAATTCTGCTTTGTTTTGCTAACAGGGTTGTGTTTTCTCTCTCTGTTGCTGGTTTCATTTGTGTTCAGCTTTGGCTGTTAAGCTGCTGAATTTAGTGGTGTGTGTGCTGCTGTACTACCACCGTGGTGTGCTTCAGTTACAGGTTACTGGATGAACAGTGCCCTTCATTCTTACGTGCTGCAAAGCTGAGATCGGGGAGGACTCACAAGTCATGAGACAATGCTCCTAACCAGTAGTTTCCGACTAAATTCACTGTGGATAAAAAGGCTAATAGTAGAAGGAGGTGCAGGTAAGATGCTTGTAGTCAAAACTTCAGAATAGAAGCAAAACCTCCAGCTAACTTCTGAAGGTTCTGGAGAAGGTTGAGCTTGTTTGAATAGCGTAACTAAACCTTGTATTCTTGCCCAGTCTGTAACACCACTACTACGATCTTAGGTGTTTGTGCGGGGAGGCTTTGCTGCTTGGCTTGTTAATACCTAGTCACAGAGCTCAAAACTTCGCTAGAGTCAAACTCCTGTAGGGTAGAACCATGACACACAACGTGGAGTAGAACATAACTGCAGCGGAAACAGAACTAAACTGTAGAATTACTCTGTCATGAGACACTTAGAAAATCTGCTTGCAGTTGGTATGAACAGATTGACTTTCTTGAAGCTGGTGTAACAGTGGCTCTGAAAGCTGCTGCCTGTACATCAAAGCAGTGTTTCCATAGATGAGGAAAGGGAGCATCTTAGCTTGACTTGCAGCTACGTGTGGGGTTCTTTGGGCTTGACTGCAGTGCTCGTGACTAAGTCAGGCTGGAAAAGGGGGCGGGTCTTCCGTTGGTCTAACTTGTGTGTGGCTTTTAACTATGAGTTGCATTGTACTTTCACTGTAAATAGAGCTTACTCAATCTTAAATAGTGAAGTGACAGTCAAAATTAAACCTGTGGAACTGATCAATGATAATGGCTTTCATTAGTATTAATTTTGTTAAATGTTAGGTATAACATACTACCCTCAGAAGGAGTGGGAAGAAAATACATTAAACACCTTTCATACCTGTCCTAGTCACAACACTTACCCTCTGAAATTCTGAACGAGGTTACTGTTACCGTTCTCTGCCACGAGCTGGAGTTGCCTGATGTCGGTGGCAGCGGAGTGCTGGGAACGCAGGTTCCTTTGCTGGGGTCCATCCATTGCAGAGAGGGTGGCTCCTGCAGGAGAGGTTAGGGCTCGGTCGGTGACAAGGAGCAGTCTGTGAATGCTCCCGTTTCCAGGATGGAAGAGCTGGTGGCTGATGTCCCTCTATACCAGGAGACAACTCCGTCTCCGAGCTGCCCTTGTCCCTGGTGCTTGGTTATACCACACTTGGGTATTGTGGGAAAGGGCTGAGATCAAAGTTTACAGAAGTCAGAACGTCTTCCTAACTCTGCACAGGCATTGTTTTTCTTGGGGAAAAGGGCAGGAAGAAGGCTTGGGGAGGAGGGTTGGGTATAGAGCAAATTCTGTGAGTGTGGTGTAGCTGGCCGGCTTTCTTGGTAAAGGGACGCTTCCACCTCGGTGCCACTTGGGTGTTTTTCCAGAGCTGTGAATAGATCCCGATGGTGATTAGATAAATTGAGCCATCTGAAAGGTGAATTACTGTAGCTTATTTTGCATTTAAGCTAGCAGCTACACTGACTGATAAAAAATGGGTTTCTTGCCAGCTCATGCTTATTCTCTTAGGTCAGTTACCAGAGAGCTGGGTCCAGCCACGGGGAGAGCTTACTCTTAGATGGACCCGGAAACATGAATTTATTAACTGCTGCTTGCTCCAGTGCTTCCTTCAGCCACTGCTCATCTACGTAAGGCCTGAACTGTGGCAAACGAGTATGTTGGTGTGTCCTTGTCCTGCAGGCAGGGGCTTTGGAATATATGGCACCACCTGTGTCACCAGTACTCCCCTAACCTAGATAAATCGGGAGGAGGCTGATGAGTAGCAAGTGCAGCTCCTACACTACCCTCTATTCTCTGTTCTACCTCACCCGCCCCAGGGTGGGGACCTGCCGTGGGGCTGTTGCGGGAGGTCCCTGCCACTGATGTGTCTGTCCCAGGTGAAGAGCGGAAGGGGCGCGGTGCCACAGGAAGCAAGGGGATAAGGAAGGGTGTTCGGGAGAGGATAGAACAGCACTAAAGGCTGTTCCTGGAAGGAGGGGGCAGGCTCCAGAGGCAAAGGAGAGGGTGATGCATGCTACTTTATGTTGAAATAATACAGAATTGCTGGGGCATAAGTGCACACCAGTTAAGAGAGGGCCTGAGCTCAAGTGTCTTTTCAATATTCTCACACTCTGAGACCCGTATGTTAATTTTGAAGTTTAAGTAATTAGCTGCACTGAATACAAACCAGTTTTGCAACCAGTGACTTCATACAATTGATTTGAACAAACATGGAACAGGGAAGTCAGAATAGGAGGCTGGTGGCAGAGTGCATCGAGATGTCCCACACAGATAGAGCACTCATGACCAAATGCACCCGTATGACGCTGCCTCCTCCCCACCCCTCACATAAATTGCTGTTACCTTTTATTTGCTGCTTTTTATCTCGAAGGCCAGAGGCAGAAGTATTCAGCAGTTGTCTTGCCTCTACAGGCAGATCTGGTCTCACTTCAGGGGGACCAAGCCTGCTTCTCGGCGCCATCCCTAAGTTGGTACAGTTATATGTGTGTCGTATCTTCAGAAGCAAAACAGAGACGACCAGATGCAGATGAAGCTGCTCACTGTAACAGGGAGGGAAACAATTGTACTGCAGAGCTGTTGTTGCAGGTATTAGGGTTTAATTTTGAAGGAGACTGTATCAGCACGGCTTTGAGGTTTCTGCAGTTCTGCATCTGCTTCTGGAACGACCGAGGAGACCTGTGTCTCACAGCTGAGAGGAAAAGCTTTGCTCTTTTGTAAGATACGAATGAGTTACAGGGGCTCCCTGGATCTGCTTCCGTCCAGGTATTGCAGAATAAGCTTCACTTTTAAACGACCAGGACTCTCTGGACAAAAGCAGGCCTTTACCTCCGAGGTTCAGGGGTGCATAAGCTGGACAGGAGGAGTTCCTGGAACCGTGTGTCTGCTAGTGTGGTGACGTCACACCAGTAACCACTCACCTGGGGTCACTCTTTCACTAAGCTGACGAAGCAGCCCCGTCAAGAGGGGCACTGGGCTTACACTGAGGAAAGCAACCCTCTGAGGAGGAGTTTTATCTTCAAATACTTTGAAGTTTATAACAACATAAATCTTACATGCAGTTTTTATTTATGTTTGCAGTAGAAGTGTCTGAAGGATCTGATGTGTGAAGCGTTCCCAGAATGTTATTATCTAAGAAGCTGTGCAAAGAGATCTTAAACTGGTTTGGTAAAGTATGTGGAGAAGGAGGAGCTTAGAGAGTTTGTTCTGTTAGAAGATGGATGTTTTTGGCAGGACAAAGTGAAATTTGAGAAATGAAGGGTAAGGTGGAAAGAACATTAAAGCTGAAACTGAAATATGGGTGAAAGGTTTTTTATGGTGATTCTGTTTAACCCTTTAAGGAATGATTGCATATTCTTTCAGACTTCACAGACAGTTGAAGATGTAATAACTCTTAGAGTATTGAACACAGGGTGAGTGGCCTTTCTCAGAGAAGAATCATGCAGATTTTAATTAAATATTCAAAATAATACTCAGTTACACTAAAGTTAAGGTTCATGGGGGTAGGGGCTTGCTTCGTTCTGCTGTTAGCCAGGGCTAATACTGTTGTCTGCAGCAGCTCAGGGACCTGTAGTACATTGACCAGTGAGGCTGGAGAATGGGTGCACAGCTGCTCTTGTAGAAAACAGTTACTCTCCCCGGGGGAGTAATAAATACAGCACCGAGCAGGCACGTCAGGCCATCTCCACACTCCGTTCCAGCCAGGTGCATCAGGCAGGGGAGGACCTTAAGGTGGTGGTTTTTTCTATGCATATACCACACCCACAGACGCACATTTTGTATATGTACATTATATACATATTATATATATCCCCACTTATTTGTATTCCTTGCTTCTTAGACAAATGCCATTCACCCCAGTATTTGAAGCTTATCTTAATGAGATCTGCAATGTTAACGAGTAACAGTGAAGGATTAATACCAATCCTTCCCAGTATCAATACAACAAAACAACAGGAACTGTACGTAGGCACAGCCGACATCCTAACCTGAGATACTGTCGCAACGTGTGGCACGGTGAGGCAGTCTGGGAAGAACAGGACAGCCTCAGTTCCCTGCGCTGTTCTGGAGTGGAGCCCTCGCCAGACTGCTGGAGGAAGAGCCGAGCCCGACAAAGCCGTGAGAGCTGGGGTAGGTGCACTGCACTTCCTTCAGGAGCACAGAGACAACAGGGATTTACTCTAGATCAATGTATCGGTTTCATTCCCTGCTCCTGTGAACGTTTCCACGGTGAGCTGCAATATCCCATAGTTTTCCATCTCTAGAATGGATGTAACGTCTGCACCAACTCAGCTGACTTCAATGACCAGAAGTATTTGGGTACACTGGCAGACCATTCATAAATTCCGTCAGATCAATGGCTCAGTAGAGTCACAATGTTAGTAGGGACCATAATGCAATAAACCCCACCCCCCCCGCACCCACCTCTGCATTTGGCACAGAGCTTCCATGGGTTGAGCCTGTGGAGGCCCCGCTGCGCAGGAGCGGACTGAGGGGCGCGAGCGTAGCGTCTCTGGTGTATTTTATCAGGAGCATAACCCCTGTTAAAGAGTGTTGCTCTCTCAGCTCTCCTGACTGAACTCTGGCCCGTGCAAGTTCCACAGTAATCACGGAGGACTCAGGAAAGCGGCCAACGTGGAAAAAGTTTTACACATTCTCCTGGACGACTGCACGGTTACTAGGGTTTGTAAGAGGAAGTGTGATTGACTCCAACTCTTCCCTGTGGAAACAGGCTACTCCTTGGTCAAACGATACCAATTCAGGTAACGCTGTTATTGGTGGGGAACATTCAAGCTGATTGAGTTGAATCCTGGTAATCCACCTATTATCTGTGCAGGAAACACACAGCCAGCAGCTGAGACACTGGACACTACAGCCAGGAACCACACAGTGGAGTAAGCAGAGGCTTTCCACAGAACCTGGGGCATGCATTAGCACAGGTCAACCCTACACGTCCGTTACCCGAGACCTCTGATAGCAGCACGTGGAGCGGGAGTCCCCGCTCGCTGTAACGCTGACTCTGGGTAAATTATACACCGACTGTCTGTGTACTTCCCGCAGAGTTTGAGTGATCCATCTTGATTTCTCAGATGCTAATTTGCTAGATACTTTCACAGACGCAGAAGCAGTAATTCTTAGTTCAGCTGGCACAAGGAGAAACAGCTTGCTGCTGACAGTTAGTTACTGAAATATCAGACCTAAAACACAATTCGGAAAAACCCCTCAGTGTAACAACAACAAATCTCACGGAAGGCAAAACACAAAGGGAGCTGTGGATGGACACCAGCTGAATGCAGGCCTGCTCACCGCAATCTCCCTTCAGTTTCAGGGTGAGGTCAAGGCTCACATAAACTCGATTCTACCCCACTGCTCTTGGGGGAAGGAGAAATTACTTTTCTAAAACTGCAAACTACTATTTCACTGGGTGAAAACTGCTCTTACTTAACTATGCAAATGTTGAGCATCTAGACATCTATACACTCCTTAGGCAACAGACAGAAACAGGTTCCTCAAAGTGATCCATTACACCTACCTGAGATAATCATCTTCAGGGAGGATGATCTGCCCTGTGGGGATGCCGGTCCATGAGCCTCCACGGGCCTGTACAAGGTGTCTAGACTGCTAATTTTTAGATGTCTGAAGATAATGAAATTCATCTACATCACGTGGCATGTAACACTGAAATAAAATTTACTTGGTGTAAGCTTTATGGTGTGCTGTCCCAGTGCTCCGCCACGATTAGCTGCATCCCTGTTCTGACGCCTGCGGAAGGCATAGCGTAACTGCCCCTGAGGAGGGTTAACGTAAGTGTTTAAAGATAACAGCTATTGCGTTTTGACAGGATGAACTAAAATGTGACCACACATCGGTGAAGAACATACACTGAAGCCCAGTTTTGTATCTGAGAGACTGAGGCCAACCACCTGCTTCAGAAGGCAAGGAATACTGCCAAGAGAGAATGATGGCAACGTTATTCCACCACATTCAAAAAACAAGCATCAGCAAATATGAATTACGCTAAAACACAGCTTTCTCTCCAATTACAGCAACGTGCAACTGCGCATACAACCTTCATCCTCCCATTAACCCTCCTAGTCTAAGGGAAGACAACAGAAGAGTTGACTCCTGTTCTCAGTTTTCCCTTTTGCTCAGTAAAAGCAGGGCAAAGGGAGAAGCAAAAGCATCCCATCCCCTTTCTTTCCCTGCTGAGTGACCTCTTGATTTTTTTGAGTCATAACCTCTTCTTTTAAGCCTCCTTTCTGAAAGCTCAAAAAAATGTACTTACTCCTCAGACAACTTATAGGGATACCCCTTTTATTTCACATGTACTGAAGGTATTTCCATTCAGCTGGGTGTTAGATACGAACACCCAGCCAGCACTTCCTCTAGAGATAGCTTTTACCTACAGAATTACATTTTCCTACATATACCTTCAGACCTTTCCTAAGACAGAATTAATAACATGACAGAGAAGGCTGATAGTGGTGATAGAGATGTATTTGAGGCAGAAAAAAGTTTAAGATCCCGTAGCAAGTGCTGTACATTTTCTTTTCCCTCCTTATTGTTAAAAGCTGCTTACACTGGTAATTGCCATTGCTGCTAGTGCTCGGTTTGTTTCACCTTGCACGTATCAGTTTCTCTTCCTTAGCTGCATTAATTTCCTCACACTTCTTCCTAAGTGAAACAGTGTCATATCAAGAGTACGTACCTCATCTATCCACTGCTTCCTTGGATTCTGAAGGAGGTGAATACCTGGCTCATGATTCTCTTGATAGGAGAATCATGTCGTACAAGCACTACAAATTCTCCTCAAGTGCCTGTTTTTGAAGCTATCCGGCTTCCCGACTTGGACTGTTCAGATCTTCCACCCTAAGTGACTATATGAAGAGGACAACTCAGTCAAGATTCAGTTTTGCTCTAATCCAACAAGCCTGATTGATAGCTGTTCTTCTATTCTGAACGTTACCAAGCATACAGGTTTCACGTAAGGCCACATCCAGCCACTCGATACAAGACAGAGCCACAAAGAGAGACATCTTAACTGTCCTACTTTCTGCTTTGTCTGCTATGGTTACTAACAGCCCGTAAACACATGAGAAAACCACACACAGAGAACAGCTAATGCTCACAGCAGACCAGAAATAGCAGCATGGGAAACTTCACTCTCGGTCAGTACTTGACGTGAATTTATCAGCAGTGACAACCCGGGCCTTCTAAAAGCAAGCGACACAGTTTAGGCTATACGGTCTATTAAAAACAACAGTGGTACGCTATCCAGATCTACATTATCTTCTCTTAGCAAATGCTTAACATACGACTTGATGACCAATGAAAAAAGGTACAAAAAAGGGTTTTTTGGACTGGGGCAAAATACCAAACGGCAGGGAGCAATCAATTCACTTCAGTCTGCAAGACAGCAATTTTTCTGTGCTGTTCCTGAACACATTGTACGGAAGGACTTCACTGCAAAAGCCACGCACTTAGGCTAACGTAACATCAAGACTACTTCCTCAAAACAGACTCCTTTGTCAAATTCAACATTTTCACGTTTTCTGCTTATACCCTTTAAGAGGAAAAAATAAATGACTCCAGGCAAATAAGCAGGAACAGTTTATTGTGACACTGGCAGCTTTCCTCAGTAATACGGAGTTCTCCAAATTGATTTTACCTGCCAATTTAAATATTTCATCTACATCTGCATTGTTACTTTATAAATTTCTTTAATATCTGCATCTTTTCACCTGATTTAACACAAAAAGAAGCAAAAGAATAAACTCTTGGAAACACAAGGAGTTGAATGGCAAATGTGTTCTTTAATAGAAAGTAAGAAAAACCTCCCTACTGACCTTTATTCAGAATGAGGAAAAAGATAAATATCCACAGCTCTTTGTCCCATTTGGTAGGATCTTACGGTCCATCTATGCATGTGTAAGCACAGAACACAGTTTTAGCCACACCGGAACCACCCAAACAGATTTTTGCTCCATAGTTCTCACATGCATTCCATCCTGGGTGTGCTGATTATAGTACAGGGTTTCTGATCTTCACCTACAGCAGTTCCAATGTCAGAACACACCATAAGCCAACTTCGGGGAACATCCATTAGTCACTAACAGAAAGAATCACAGGAAGGTCTCATGACGATTTACCAAAACAATAGGGGTTTTTTAAATTGCAGTTTTCAAATATAAAAATTGGATATTCGTCATAACTGAAATATATTTACATGAACACTTTAAAAAGATGGTCTGTCATCTGTATCTAATCACTGTCATCTGAACCACCTTCAGATCCCTCATCATTGGATCCTTCTGGTTCAGATTCATTACCAGATCCTCTGCCAGAGGCCTCGTTGTCAGATCCTCTCTCGGAATCCCTGTCTGAGTCAGCACTGTGAGAAGCCGGGCGAGATTCATTTTCTGAACCACCAGATCGACTTCTCCCTGACTGTACTGACTCATTGTCAGACTGCTCCGAATCAGACCGCCTCCTTTTCCTAGCCGACCTGTCGCTGTCAGAGTCTTCCTCAGATGGGTGGACACTGGATCTCCTCGGACTACCTGCCTCACTACCAGATTTGTTTCTGTTATCAGAATCACTATCAGAAACAATGCGTTTACTGTGCTGCTGTTCCCCATCATCAGAGTCACTGTTGCTATTCCTAGCATGTCTGTAAGGGGAGAAAAAAAAAAAAACCAGTATTAAAAGACATTATCCTTGGGTTAAAAATAAAATGAGACACCAGTAATGCTAGTGTTATCAGAATGAAAAGAGTCAGTAGAATTAATGTGATAGAAGGTAACGTTGTGAGTACAATCAAAGGCTTCTCATTATCGTTGCACTATCTCATTATTAACAACACTGCAGTTTCTCTTGAAAGCGTGCACTGAAACTTCAGTACGTACAAAGTTAAAGTTTCTTACCCGTCATCAGCAATTTTGAGTTTATCCTCATCAGAAGAATCGTCACTTGATGAAATTATGGCTTTTGATTTGATCTTTCCTTTCATTGAAGGAGGCAGACGTTCTGGTTTGGGCTGTACAGAGGAAAAACAAAGGACTGCTTGTTCATGGGGCTGGTTAAAGCAGAGTGCCCAACTGGAGAAACAGATCCGGAAACCAGACCTGCTTTTGAAACATTTTCCATTTACTATCACTTAGTTCTAGATGGCTTTGGAAATATCCTTCATCTCTGAAGCAGGAACAGGGGAGCAGAATAAAAATAAGCTCAAAGGCAGTTTGCTACAGGACAAACGTTAATAAATCTCTCTGAACTAGGGTAATGCTGAACTCCAAACGCATATTTAGAAAGTGATGCAGTTACTCAGGATTTAACTTACAGCCTTCTTTTTCTCCGCTTTGGGTGGACGTCGTTTTTTAGGTCTTGGACCATTTTCATGTTCTTCATCCTCACTCCCCTCATCCGCCTTCTGGGGTCTTAAACAGAAACATATTTTATATGATGTAAAACATAAGATTGCAAAAAAACTTAACACGTGCAAAAACACCAGTCTCAAAAAATGTCTAGTTTATGAAGTTTTTGCAGATGGGTTGTTTAAATCTTATGATATGGATATGTAAATAAAAATTAGTCATGTGACATCCTGACAACAGTTAATTTTTTAAACCATTATGGAAGACTGCATGAGAATATACTTCAAAGCTGATACTGTTTCTCAGGGAAGACTAATGAAGTTATCAGTTACCTCCTCCTCTTCTTCTTCTTCCTCTCGCCCTCCTCCTCTTCCCCATCTTGTTCACTACCACTACCCTTCCTCTTCTTTTTCTTTCTAGACACAGGCAGATCTTCATCACTGTCGTCGTTAACGAACTCATCGAATTCCCCTGCTCCTTTTTTGGAACGCTGTAATAAATAAAAGCCCCACAATATAGCCTCTTACTCATCCTCCATTAAAACGTTATCAGAAAACAATTCAAAATAGAAACTTTATGTGAACACATTTTCCAAGATAGGAAAACATAGACCTTTCTGTTCTGATTTTCCCATAATCTCTAGACTGATACTGTTTAGAAACTGATTCCAAATTTGCATTTAATAAAACAACCATCCTCTGTTATTGTAACAGTTGAATAGAGCAGATTTTGGTGATGCCACCATACATGGAGTTTTAAAGTGTTAGCTTCCAATTTTTACATTTGAGTATTAAGAATTTGCAATTCTACTCAGAGGAGCCTAGAAGCTTGAAAGTAGAAACCTGTGCTACTTCAAGAGACCATGTATCAAAAGAGAAAATGAAGGAGATAGATATAAAAAAATCTGTTCTACCCTGCCTCCACCGCCACCACGTTTTTTCTCCTTTGATCCTTCTACTTCACCCGTGAACATCAGAATATTCTTGGTTTTCTCCACATACTGAGCTCTTTGTTCCAGAAGTTTCTTCTGTTCTTCTTTTTCTCTTAGGCGCTTCTCTTCCTAAAACAGAGAGAAAAAAATTTACTTTTGACAGCCTATGTCATAGCAGAAGGTCCACATGGGGAAAAAGTTTTCTACAAGCCTATGTGAGAGCAGGCAGAAGTCTGAAAGAACTGTCGCACCAGGTGATTCCTCATCCAGCCTACCAGTACAGAAATTTGATGGCAGACCAATTTTATTCCATTAGAAAAATAAAAATCTATTTCTGAGGCTATGGGGAAGGAAGAGTGAGTATCCCCTGCTAGCTGTAACATTTTCTGCTAGCACTTACTATAACTAAGAAAAATAGCTACTAGACATTAGTAACACCAGGTACCACCACAGAGCAATAGGAGCATTTCTATTGTTGATATGTACACTTCTTAAAAATGCAGGCTTTTAAAAACATAATATACAGAATGTAACAGAATAAAACCTGTTCTTTAAGTAGTTTTTGGCGAAGCAGCTCCTTTTCTTGCTCTTGCTTTGCACGCAGCTCCCTCTCTTCTTCATCCTGCTTGCGGGCCCGAGCCACATGATACTGGGCCTGACTCAGTAAGTCAGAGCATTGCCTGTAACACGCAGTGTTGTCAACTAAAGGAAGGGGGCAGACAAATACTACAAGAAGAAACACTTTCATAAAGGCAACGTATCACAACACTACGTTCACTTCATCGACAAAGCAAAAAGCTACTCGAAATAGCCTGCTAGAAGAGTAGAGCAGTACAGATTTTTGAGTTAACTAAAGCACTTTCTCGTAAGTGAATATACAATTGCAATACACATTTTCAGAACATACTGCTTCACATTAAAATTTAGCCGTGCGAACATGAAAAGAATCATCCCAACTGATCTGGACAGCTTCACAAGTAAAAACTTGCATTTAATCACAACATACTAGCAAACCTAATCAGAAAGGCAGGTAGAAATCCTGCCTTAAACCCAACTGTGTAAGAATTAAGGTTGCATAAAGTGTTCAGGTCTCATGAAATGTTAAAGCAAGGCACTTTTAACACCCTTTTAGCCAATGATACAATGACATTTTAGTACGGAGATTAACATTTTCTTCTCTGTATGAAGTGACGATGCCATTTAAGAGGTACAGTGCAAGACAGCCATCAGATCTGCTTTGCATATGGCTATGAAAATCTTGGGATGTGCAATAAATGAAACAGGACACACCAAGTGGATAACTTAAATAAGCTCTCAAGGAAAACCATTTGAATAGGCTTCGGTACAAGCTCATATTACCCTGAGCAAAAGTTAAAGCAGACCAGGCTCTACAGCTGTAAAGTTTTTCATGTTTCAGTAACTGCCCCATGCTACTCTCCCATGAACTACCTCAGAAAACCTCCATGAAAGCAAACCCGTTAGATTATGTTTAAAGTCAAATCAGTGAGAGCTAGAGATGTTTAATTCAAGTAAGTGTCACTGCACTCTCATGGAGTGAGATGGAAGATTCCACTTGATGGAAGATTTGCCATTAAAACAGCTGAAGGTTTGCAGGCTCCAGCTAATGGCAGACACCGCATGTTCAGAGTTTTTTTATAGAAGTTTGTGTAAGTTTTTATAAAACGTTAGAAAGCAAAGACAAGAAAAGAATGAAACAGTAATAAGGAGTAACCCTGCACTTACATTTCCATTGTTCTAAGAAAGGGTCACTTGAAATTTTAGAATACACTTTTAGTAAGAAAAAACAAGACAAAAATATTCATTCCACTTGGTATCTGAATGAAGGATTTTTTTGTGGATTTTGTTTTTGAGGTTTTTTACCTGGCTTCTGTAGCAGCAAGTGCCAAGTCAAATCTCATCTTATCACCTACTTTACTCAAGTAACTGAAGTACCTGCAGGAAACAACAAACAAAACTAAGCAAATATGGCATTACTTACGCATTTATTGTAATTTTGTCATGAAGCAAAGCTTTTTACTCTCAAATTACAATCCTGTAAAACTCAACAGATGAGGAAACTCTCTATTTCTCTGTGTGCAGCCCTTTTAATACAACAGTATAGACGTACATTCAGTTATCCAAACTTAAAACTTTCAAAACCTACTCTAGAGCAGAACAAAAACCCAGAAACAAACAAAACATAGCAACAAGAGTTCCAAGTTTTCATCTACTGGTTCCTAGCAGTAAGTGCACTGCTGATCCCAGTAGATTTATTCCTTATGTGTCACAGCTCAAGAGCTTGAAACAAGCATAAGAAAAGGAAGGAAAACTTTTTAAAATATCCTTCCAGAACAGCCTCCTTGAACCTAGCTGGCAGGCCCTTGTGAACAGCACAAGCCTTCAGGAAGATGGGTAAGCTGTGACGATCACCGTTTGGAAAACAGCTACTCCTATTCATTTAAAGGAAAAAAACTCTATCTTTCGAGGTTGACACAATTTCTTCCCACACTCCATCAGTGACATTTCAAGTGAAGTAGTTTTGTGCTAAGACTGAACTCAAATTCTTGTGCCTATGAAAAAAGTAATCTTTGCTCAAGTTTTATGTTGTGGGAAATACTTTCCAAAAAGTGATAGACCATCTGAATTTTTAGTTATTGGGTAAAAACTAAAGGCTTTCACGCAACTTTCTCAATACAGTAAGTAACAAGCTCCTAACTGAATTCAAGTTAGAATTTGTATTTGAATGTTTAGTTTGCATTGTGGAAAGCACTGGAATTGTGAAATGCTTGCTTGTATGAAAGGCTGGCTTTAGTTGACAAAATTACTGAAAGGCAACATCCATCCTCAACAGCAGAGCTAGAGACGCATAAAGCAAGCCCCAGCTACATCAGCAATACTTAGGAGCAGAATAAATGATCAAGAGCTGTCTGTTCAAAAGATGATGACAGCTGGATCAGATTGATTACACTGTTTCCTGCCCAGAATTATTTTATTTTTTTTAAAAAGAGAAGTAAAAGATCTCAAATGCACTTGAGAAACTGCTTCTGTTCTTAAGCCATGAGAGTACTTTGGCTTTACTTGCCAACAGGAGGGCAAAACTAGTTTTCGAGGACTACCAGTCATTAACTAGGCTTGTATGTTACAAACAGAGTTGCTTGTAAGCCTTATAGGTTATTTCGAAAGAAGCGGTCAAAAAAAGTATTAAATTCATAGAATAGTTTTCAACTTTTTTTTTCCAATATGCTCTTCCAGGAGGAAGTGCATCTTGGGCACAGTAAACAAAACCCTTTGAGAAACACATATTGGCCACCTGGCCAAACAAAACTGGCTCTGGAGTGAAGTCTGAGTGCATAGTTTGCTCAGGCCCAATCTTTATTTTCTTACTATAAACTCGAGAATTACAGACTTCTATTCTACCCAGACCTTTGACCTATACTGCAGATTTACTGTAAGGGAACAACAAAATAGATTATAATGATTAGAAATAAATCCTGTTTACCTGTGGGCCAGCTCCAGCTCTTTCACAGCATTAAGGACCTCCTTTAGATTGCTTTTTTCATCTTTCAGGACAGAGGTAGCAAGCCTCTGCAGCACTAAAGCCACGTTAAACATAAGGACTGTATCACTTGGCGCTACGTGCCTGGCCTATAAATAAAAGGCATGTTTTTAAGATAGGCTACAACAGAATACAGAGGTATACTGGAAGGACATGCAGAGAGTAAGCACGTTATTTCAATCCCAGACTCCTGAACTTAGAGGCACAAACATGAACTACAGTAATTTTGTTCTGTGATATCATATTTTAGTATTCATACCTTTAACAAAGTTTGTTTGCATTCCTGTAATTTGCCACATTTGAAGAGTGCTCGGGCCAAATATAACAAAACTTCAGTATTTTGGTGCTTATAGAACTTCCTGAGGCAGTTTTCATACTAAAACAAAACCAAAACAAAACAAATTGAGAGGTGACAATGGTTAGTTATCTCCAGAAAATGTTTCTATTCCCAAAAAGCATTACTGCTAATATGTCTTTTGTGGTTTTAAAGAAGTGTGTCATGCTACATGGATGCCTCCTTTTCACCAATCAGAAAATTCTGTCTGCTATTCCAATGCAGTACTTAATAGTTCTGGAAACTGGCAATATCCAGGAGGCTACGTAGGTCTTAAAATATCATAAATACTTCGCAAGTACCATCTATTACAACAATGTTTAACAAACACAATTCATTTTAGGAGCGCTCAATTATTCTCCGCAGTATGGGGGCTGAAATCCATTTTCTTTATTCATACAGGACTCTTCAAATATATTTAATGTAGTAATTCTATATATCTGATGCAGTTAAAGAAGAAAATCCACACCTTTCAGATAACGCCAGATTTGTTCTGCCCACCTAGCTGACATGCAAAGGGCTGTCTAGTTGTTCGAAGTGTAAAAGACAACTTATTATAGGGTTTGTGGGGCTAGAATTAAAGTTTCCAACAGTTATGAAAATTGTCCTTCTGCTTGGCACATTTTCTCAAGGAATCATTCACTCTTTCTAAACCTCCAAAATAGTAAGAAATACAAAGTAATTTTTATTTCCAGCTCAAATACAGAAGCTACCCTGAACCACAATGCCTGGAGTCACTACTCTTGGATCACACCATGTTGTTAATACCCAATTTTCACTCATCTTTAGAGTCAAAGATTTTATATTTAGCTCAAGTCTGCCTCAGATCTGTATGCTTTATGGTAGAGAACTCCCTAGAATAATTGCTGTGGCTGCAGTAAGCTAGGCTATTAAATTCACTTTCTCTGCCTTTGAGTCCAGTATCACGTATTTCAGACTGTGGCTTGTGCCAACTGCATAGCAAACCCAGGGAACAATAAAACACCTCTGTAAATAAACACATTTCAACTAACAGATCTACTTAGACACGTTAGCAAATTAGTACAATGTTTTTCTGACAAATCAGAAAATGTTACCCAGTTTCCCATGGTAATTCACTGCTTAAACAACTGCTAAAATTAGATTTTCATTAGGCCTTTTGTCAATAAAAACAGGTCAGTTAAGACAACAGACCTCACTCAAACACAACAGAATTAGTCTGATTATGTTACCAGATTTTTTTGAACAGGAGTTCATTGGAGGATAGTGATTACTGAAGCTTTGATCAGGTAAGAAAGGTCCAGTATCTCTTCCTTATGTTTACATCACAAAAAGCTTCAGGATAACTCTGAATTAAGTATTTTTGAGCCTCAATGTGGACTCAATCTTAATGGAACAAATTTGTTCCGAGCTTCTGTCCTGTCCAACATACACTTTTTTTTAGCTTACTTGTATGCTTTTGATTAACCAGTTAAGTCAACTGGGTTACAAAGGCTTCATACTTGGAAGTTAGTTTGCTTGAGCAGTTTGAACTGATGACCTCAATAGATTTCTTCCCACATGAATTACCTTGTGATGTTAACTGAGGTAACAGAAATCACCGCACAGTCAGCTTTCCAGAAAGCTGGTTGTTATTTAAGCAATCATTTGCAAGAACAAAAATAGGAAGTGTTGCTATTAAACATCCCAGCAGCAAATTGCACTGACTTCAGTAACATCTGAATGTCAATCACATACAGTAACTACACCGACTGAAACCTGACTAAAAACCAATTCCTAGACCAAAATCCTAACCCAATTACGTTTTAACTCTGCTACTAAAAAACCCCAAAATGGACAAGTTGGTAGGTGCTTTGTTACCCCTTACCCACACTTGGCAGTTTGTTTTTAAATCTAGACTTCACAGCCAACATATTACAAATAGAGGTGTAACTTGTTAAAACGTTGACATTTTCACAGCTGCTATGACAGCAGAGAAACACCCAGAAGTCATCTAACCCAACATATTATGTAGTTCAACTTAGAGATGTTACCATCTGCACAGCACTGATGTACTGCTTCTGTTCTACATAGATATGTGCCAAATTCAGCCACACATCACTGATATCTGCTGTTGCCTCTCTCACTTGAGCAAAAACATCACGAGCTTCACGGAAATATCCTTTATGCGCCAATACAGCTCCTAAGGGAAAAACAGTATGTACAGTGTAAGCTTTCAGGTTCAAGTACTACGTACTCCTACTTTAGAAAACAAAACATTGCCTGAATAAAGTTCCCCATTAAAAACTAAGTGACACAGCTGCCACATGAAAGCTATTCTTTCCTGTGCTCCACTACATAGCATTGAGGTCCTGCAAAAACAATCCTACATTAAAGCATGAAACAGAAGAATTTCATCACCTACAAAAGAAAATTGAAGTCTAATATTCACCTATGCCATTAGCAGCATACAAGTTCTTTGGATCATTTCTGAGTACTTGCTTGTAGATCGCTAACGCACGGTCTTGGTGACGCTTCTCCTGTGGACAGAGGGACCCCAACTGATCACTCACATCTCTAATGAGGTATTAAAAGATCTGCCCAGAGGTTTTATAGAGTATAAGTTGCCAAATAGGCATCAAAAAAAGGCTATGAATACCTAAGAGCATACAAAATAAAATAAAAAAAACCACCCACACACAGGGCAGACAGATGCCCATTACCTTTTCTCTGTCTCTTGTGGGTTGATGTAGAGTCTGCAGCCAGACGTTGCCCAGAGCCAGCATGGAATAAGTATCATTTTGTGTGGAGGGCTGTTTCAATATTCTTTCAAATTTCTTCTGACCTGGACCCCACTCTTGTTTAGCCAAATGAAGATTGCCAATCAGAGACCAAGCATCTGGATGGTCCTAAAGAAAAATGCATGTAGGTTGCAAAAGCATCGTTTTCCCTTGCAAGTTTACTTTTTCATGTATAAAACGCTATTTTTCTAAAATAGAATTCCATCTTCTAAAAAAAACCAACAAGCAAAACACACAGAGAGCATATTAGTTATCTTTCCTTCCCCTAGTTTATGTGAACAATCAAAATAAAAATGCAACAGAAAGAAAATAAAATTAAGTTAGTATTCAAGTATTTTAACTTTAAACACTTAAAGGGTTACAAACCTGATTTATCTGAAGTGCTTCTTTAAACCAATCAGAGGCTTCATAAAAGTTTCCTTTGTCCCTAGCCATAGCTCCCAAGCGCAAGTAGCCTAAAAATATAAAATACAATAGGAATCAGGAAACAGGTTAAAGTCATCTCAAACAAAGAAAATATTGGCCATGCATGAACTGCAAAAGAAATCTTTTTTTTGAGCTGCTAAGGACAGCAAACATTAAGACATCTTTCATTCTATTCACAGGACACACCACATGAAAAGGAACGTCCATCCACAACAGTGATAAAGAAATTGCAAATTTTCAATTGTTAAAGTAATGTAAATGTTTTTAATTGGTTTCATAAGTTAAAGACAATTGAAAAACCTCAAAGAAAGGATACATCAGTTACATAATTCTCCTCCCTCAACTTTAAACAGCTCTCCCGTCTCTGCAAGCTTTGGGAAGGTATCAGCTCACAGGTGACAACGGAAAACAGGCAAGAAAAAGGCTATAGATCAGGCGGGGCAGTGCTGTGTGCTGCAGCTTGCTGAGCAAGGGCTACCACCAGCAAGTATTGCAGGTCAGCCTCTTGTAGGCAAGAGGAAGGGCAGAATGAGGGGAAAACCAGGATGTGCCATAGAAGTTATGCTAACACCCCCACAGCCCTTCCTTCCTGGATAAAGGCCAAGGCGCAAGATAAAGGAATTCTCCCAAAGAGTCCCTATTTTCTACCCAGAGCCTGGGCGTATTGAGTGGATGGCGTCGACTGCACCCAAGTGCTGAGGTGCTAAGGCTTGGGTGGGGAGCAGGTGAGCAGAGGCATGCAAGTCTAGATAAGCTAATTTTGCTAGGAGTACAGTACAATTTACCAACAATTAGGAGGTTTGAAGGTTGATATTGGGCTATAAGGATGATGCAGGCCTTGAAAAAAAGTGGGGAAAATAGCAGGCAGGTAAGCAGGCCCCAAAACTACTATGAAAAGAAGTGAAGACAGATAAAAGGAGACCAGAAAATACTGTAAATAAGAAGATATTTGGTATTACAAGGAGTACCGTGGAACTAAAATACCAAATGTTTCTTACAATCAACGTAATTAGGATGCTCTCTTAAAATGTTTTTATACAGCTTTTCCGCTTCATGAAATTCACACATCGCCTCATATAGTCTGGCAAGGTTATAGGACGTTGTTACAGAGATAGCATTGTAATAATGCTCATCATGTTCAGCTTCTGCTTTTGCACGATCCAGTGATGCCAAAAAATATTTCTAAAGTATAAAAAGAAAAAAGGAATAAAGCACTCCAGAATATTCTTAAGGGAAAACTTCTGGGTGATCAAGAAACTCAATTCAAACTGTGAGTAATTATATACCTTGGCTTCTCCTAGGTTTCCCAGCCTGAAGTGCAGAGCACCCACATTGTTCAAAATCTCTGGAGGGACATCAGCCTGTACTTTCTCTTGCAGAATGCGTGTGGCTGTCCCATAGGCTGACAGAGCACCCTTTACACAGAAAGAGAACACGGATGACCGAAAGAAGAGAAAGGGCTCTTTTTCTTATGAAAAACACACACGGAAGTCACCAAGTGTATATTAATAATACCTGTATATCAGTCTGTTCTAGAATTTGGGCTAGCTCAATCCATGCTTCTACATCATCAGGATATTGTTCTGTGACTTTCTTTAAATGTCCCTGAAATACAACAGAAAAAAAAATTACGCCTCTTCATGGACACACAAATTTGTTTAAAAAAAATTGAGTGAAGGTATTAATCTTAACATTAGAAAGATACACCACACTGCAAAAGAAAACATCCTAAACATCTGCACAATTTGGTCACAGAAGATTGCATTAGTTTCTTCCCTTCATTATTGCATTTTTCTGTAGAACATAATACCTGCTTAAAGTCTTAAAGAAGCAGAAACTATTACACCAGCATGAGAAGCTAGAGAAGAAGAGTCTTAACATTTTTTGCATTTATTTACTCAACATCAGCTTTTAAAACCTTTTCACTTGAAAAAAAAAAAAAGCATAATATTGGCTTTCCAGATAAGCTAAGACAAGTGTTTTCTGGAAATTGCTAGCTAATTTGCTACCTTCCAAGAAGTCACTAACTTACCATCTTCAGAGGATTGTAGCATATATGGGAAGAATTCTGCCCTTTTCAGAGTTCCAAATACAAACGTGAGACTGTAGCTCCTCTAAATTCCTGGACTTGCTTTAGCCAGAGCTCAGTAGGACTCTCAGTTCTGTGCACAAGTTATGACTCTCCACAGTTAGCAGCATCTCTCACGACAGCCAATATTAAATCATCTATACCTACAGCCAAGTGTTATGCAACTTAAGGTATAGTCTCATTTCAAGTCTGATTTTCAAGATCTACTCTTGTATGTAAAAGCATGATGCTGACAGAAACAAAACTCACCTTTGCAATATCTCGTTTCTCCTGATCTTCTGAAGCTGCATAAAGAGATCCAAGGATTTTCATAGTCTCATAATTGTTAGGATAGGCTTTCAAAACTTTTTCAAAGCATTGTGATGCATTCTCTTTGTCCCCTCGATAAATGTACATTTGACCCAATCCAAAAAACGGAAGTACAAAAGATGATGAGGCAAACTGAGTGGCCTGGTAATAATACTGGAAAGCTTGATCATAATCTTCCTAATTAAAAAGAAGTAAAGAAAGAACAAGTTGTGTTTTTTTCACAGGTGAGCTTTGTATGAACTTCTGTAACACAGATTTTTAAGTGTAGTCTCAGAGTCTTTTAAAAACTGCCCTACCTGTACATGAAAAGACCTAGCCAGCTGATAACAACTCTCTGCTTGCATTGCTTCAACTTCCGTATTATGGAAAGCATGAAGAGCCAAGTGTTGTACTTTACCATAGTCCTGAAAAAAAGGAAGTTAAATTAAATTTGAAAGCCTTCACTTTATTTATGGTCAAATGTTTTATTATTTAAACAAGGACAGACAGAACATACAAGAAAGCTTTAGCCATAGTAGTGACTAAATTAGTAACAAATGATTCAGTTTTAGTGGTTACTGTTCCTTTCCCTATTTCATATGTTAAAGCATGGAAGAAGGGGCAGAGGGAAAAAAACCCACAGGAGAAGAAAACAAAAAACCAAACCACACAACAAAAACCCTTCAGATGACCTTGACATAAGAATAAGCGTACCTTTTCTTGGCTTTCTTGAGAAAAGTTTACACAAAAATCCAAGTCAAAAACTTGACTCTAGTTCACCCAGAGTAACAGTTCTATACTAGACACCACTTCGCCTGATGAAATGAGACTGAATCCTTCACCAGAATCCTTGCTGTTCCGAGGTTATCAAGTACTTAACTGTAAAACTTCACAGATATCTTACCTTCTTGAAGAAGAAGTGATTAGCCAAGTGATTCAACACCATTGGATTACTGGGATCAATTGTGTAAGCCCTGGAGAGGAGCTGAACACCATTCTTGATGGAATCAGCCTAGACGAAACAGACATGTATCAGCGGCACCTCAGTAACTGTATCTTATTAACATCTTCAAAGCTATTCTTCAGTCCAGGCCGTTGCAGGAACTCTGACAAAACCTTTGTGGGCTCACAGAAAAAGTAGTAAATTCAGCTACTAGCTTTTCTCCCTGCAGCATAAAGATGGAAAATGGGAGCATAAAGATGGGAAGTGAAGCCACCACATACGGATGGAATAAGAGGACAGCAGGACTTTCTAGGAAACAAAAAACCCGACAACTTAACCTTGGTCTCCTTTGACATTTCACACTCACACCCCGATAACCTTCCTTCTCTGTTGAATGTTTCCAGTTCCTCTTTGGCTTATGTGTCAAACTTTTTACATAATTTGTTTGATAGTGAGATTAAAATATTCTCAAGTTTAAATTCTAAACAAGAACTTCAGAGGTTGAATGAAGAGCTACCAGAACTTCTGCAATTAAAAAAAAAATGGTAGAAGCTTGCTGTGTTTACACAGGGATAACATTGTATCAACATACGCTTTCCTAAAAAAGCGTTAACAGTTTAAAAGTTTTCCACTGGTACAAATTTGACTTACCTACAAGTTCAAATCCATCACTGATAAAGTAATTGCTATTTATTTGGAATACCCATGAGATCTATATCACAAGCACATGAACTTAAATCAGAATTTATTTCTGAATAGAAACACCAAGAACAGTATCTAGTAATCATGTAACATCTGTGCTTTACTGTCCAATTATTATCAGCAAAAACTCATCTTATTGCACAGATTAGGTTTTATGGGGTTGAGACACAAGTCCAACAGGCAGCTAAAAACTGCAATTTCAGTTTCACAAGTCTCTATCTTTGCAAACCTAGCAAACCTACCTTGAGTAGGAGATACTGAATAATTCCCGGTTTCATTTTCAAAGGCAAAGGGGTTTTATAATCACACTACGTGGATGTCTGAGTTCTCTGATAATTTGGGTCACGTGTCCAATTTCAGCCAAATCCAATAGATGGTTACAGGTCTCAAAGCTCCCGAGCACTTTTATTAAAGAAAACTAAGATTAAGACAGACCTCAGTGAAAACAACGTGTAATCTCAACCCCGATTTGACATCATAACGTGTTCTAGGAGGGAGAAACATTGGAATTATCCAAGCACAAAAAAGATGTCAATTAGTAGTTTGCAACTCAGAATCTTTTCCCCAGAGAAACTGTTTCTCTCCCCTGTATCAACTCTTCAATATCGAACTAACTTTGGAGTGTGAGTTGTGAAAACAGAAGTAAAGCACAGATGATACATTTCTTAGAAAGCTTAAAAAAAAAGTGTTTCAATGGGTCAACTTTTATTCACAGCTTTTTGAAGCTTATGATGTGTGGGCTCATCTCTCGACTTTAGTCAAAAGACCTTAAGAAAAAAGCAAGAAAGAGTTTCTCATGAGTTTCTCACTCACGGAATTATTTAATAAAATCTGACTTTAGAATATTTTTGGTTTTCGCTGTATTTTCAAGGAAAGAAAACTCATGTGCCGACATTTTTCGGAATTCTTCATGGAAGTCTTAACAAGTTTTTTTTTCCCCATGATGTAGTAAACTAAGTAATTTCTGGCATTCTTTGCTAACAAAAGATCTTTCTTGGGAGCTACGTGTTCTACAGATAGCGTAACACCAACTTCTAGCAACATACAATTACGTAACGAATTTTTTTTTCCTAAACATTTAAAGGTCCCATCCTCCACTGTTAACTTCCTCAGCATGGATTAATCATCTCAGATCTTATGATCCCAATTAAGTTATAAGAGCTTATGGTTTTTATTAGCGATACATCTAGAGAGGTAGGAACACCTTTTATCATCACTTTCATCAGCCTAGTTAAAATGTTTTCTTCCATGCTCTTTGCTTTACCCTATGACATGCATGCCAAGGCAGTTTGAACACAACTTTAACGCTTGTTTGATAGCTTATGTTCCTTAAAGCCCAGGATTAATCTCCTCTTTTACCTTGACCTTCCTGCTAGCATGATGCTCTTTCAAAAAACACTTCCGATGCTCTGGAATAGAGCTGCCATTTGAAGTGAAGTCTCCCAGTGTTTGAGGACTTTCAAAGCATCCTGAGCACAAACGGATTTAGTTCACCTTCACAGAGTCACAGATGACTACAGAAGGCTGGATATCATACTTATTGTAACTATTGCTCATTAAAGTAAGATTTTGATATCAGCACTATTGGGTTTTTTTAAGTGAGTAGACATGCATTCACACATGTCACCACGGATTTTAATTTAATTAAAATAGTTAACCTAGCACTGTTTCTCTTTACTTAAGACCTCTATAAGCAAAAGCTGAAGATATTTAACAACGGAAGAAAGTTATTCAGAATGCACTGCTCACATAACAAGTACTTATCTATAACATCATTCAACAGTGACACAGACTTAAAATTATTTAACCACAGAAGTTATCGCCTCCTTTAAGAACTGGACTACCTTTCAAAGGCTAAAACAGTTGCTTTTTCAGATAAGAAGTAAACTGAGTATGGATTCTTAAGCCAGACCCACCTCTTTATTGTTGAGTTCCAGAACAGCCAGTCCAACCAAAGCCCCCACGCATTTTGAATTTAGCTCCAGAGCCCTGCTGAATGCTAAGCGAGCTTTTTCCAGCTTGTTCAGTTTCACGAAGCAGTGGCCCATACCTAATCGAACCTCAGCTAGAGAACAAGATGACAACATTCAGAATCCCAAAATTTCAACTTTATGACTTTTTTTACATTCTGGACATCAATTAAAGCAAAAGCAGGATTTCAATCTTTCTTTAAAACCTGTAAAGCCATCTAACTATTTGCTGTTTTTAAAGACAGCCTCCCACACTTGGCAGCAATACTAACTTTAACAGATTAGTAAGTCTTATTTCTTCATACACCCCAGAAGATTAGTCTATATCACCAACAGACTCTAATATTGACTAAATAAAAAATTACTTTTATGGAAATGTATTAGAGATTAATAAAGAAAAACATTTAAAATTTGCCAGATGAAAGGACTAGAAATCTCTTTAGGCAGGGTAAGTTCACCTAAGACTAGCAGGCCTTCAGAAATAAGTTTGACATTTCTTGTCAAATGATCAACTGATTCACTACCAAAAAGCTGTTTATCATCCTCTAACTTCCCTGATCATGTACAGATGAACTAATACACCGAATTCACATCATACTGCCCTTTCAGACTGCCTGTGAACTAAGAAGAGAGACGCTTATACACAGCAGTTTCAAATCTGTGTCTGTGTGAAAATGGGGAATGAATGAAGGATGTTTGCATTTCTAAATCCACTTTTGATGCAACATGCTAAACCAGACTACAGAATACACATCAACGTTTTAATAAATTCTTTTTCAGATAGGTTATGGGAAAGTATAAAATATATCTCAAGAGACTTTAGAGTATTTATGACGTTAAAACAAATACCGTTAGGTAGTATCTCTAATTCAGAGACATTGCTTTTAGAGCTGTCACGAAGAGCATTCCTAGATATCTGCATTAAGAGAAACATACTCCACCAGGAAAACTCACATCATGCACTACAGGTAGAATTTTACTTCTCATGTCTTGTTTAATTATTAATGCTAATACATAATTTTCTTACTCTTATTTTCCAAGTGATCTCAAATAGGTTCTGTAACAGCCTTGAACAGTTGCCCCTCTCCCCATAAAATTTTAACTTCTCTTACATGCGACTTCTCATTTTCTAACAGATCTTTAAAAGGTAATAATTAGAAAAAGTTAAAAGTATTTTCCTGAAAACAATTTCCTTCTCTAACAATTAAGGAACACAGAGTCCACAAACATCTGAACTCCTCTACAATGAGGGTTGGGTTCTTTTTTTTTTGACAGATGCAGATCACAAGAAAGCCCTTAAAAGCTTGAATTATGAATACTTAAGTTAGTTTGCAAGTACAGCAAATTCTTTCACTACCAAATACCTTCTGTCTTACCTGGGCAACCTGGATTGGTACGCAAGGCTTTCTTGTAGTAGGCAAGGGCTCCTCTATAGTCTTTCTTGTTGAAAGAAATGCATGCTTTACCTGTTATAACACACCAGTTATGAATACACCAGAAATACAAACAAAGCAGTTATAATACTTACGAGCTTCTGATTTATTTGATAAACTTGTGCTGTGCCAATTTTCAAAAGTTACAGATAAAAACTAACAGAAAAGTTCTGACAGCTACAACTTTAATTATCTTTAATGATATCAAATACATTAAAAAAAAATCAAACATGGGAACACATTATATTTACAGTTTCGTGGTTTTCTGCAGAAACTTAATTCTTTCCTGATCCAGAGAAAAGACACTTACTAAGACCAGATTAATTAGCAAAGAGATTAAAATATGAGCGTTACAGCCAGCTGACCCCTCACTACTGGTATCTTCACCTTTGATAGGGTATACAGCTCCGTTGGCATCATCAGGGAAATATAAGCAGCTGGACTGGATGTATGCCCACAGGTCTCAGAAGATGCTAGCTAGCAGTATACTTTTTCCTAGCTCTTCCACCTACATATAGTTCCCAAGTTTAAAGTAATCTCTGTCACACGTTTCCAGTGACAAGTGCATGCTGCTTTATCACATTCTTTCTCTTTACTCAGATACACACTCTCTTCTTAAGCACATAATTCATTCTAAAACTCAACTGGAGAGACCAGGTTTTTTCACAAATACCCACAAACTCATACCAAGAAGGGCAGGAATATTATTTGGAGACTGGTTGAGCACAAAGTGGAACTGCGCATCAGCTTGGTCCATCTTATCACCTTCAAGCAGACAAAAGCAGGCTCTTCCCAACAAGTGATTCTAGATAAGGTAAAAAAAAAAAATTGCAAAACATTTATCTTTGTAAAATATGAAGATTAAACTACCTGACAGATTAATTGGCTATGCTATAATGCTTTCCACGATTTATTTCTCTTACGTGAGGAAGAAAAATAAAAAGGGTCTTTATCATCCACTTCTAAACTCCACATATTATCAAGCAAGAGAGGAACAACCAATCCTTCCTTCTCAACCCCCAGAAGTTGACTGACATAGTTCTATCACATGTCCCAAGGTAGAGATAATTATTCTTCGTAGCATCACACACATTCCAGACAAGTTTTGTTTACATGTACTAGAGGAGACTTCAAAGCCTGAGCAGTTTCTATCTTCCCTTCAGTGAATCAACACTTTTCTTTACAATCACTAAATAATTTACAAATAGGGATTTTTAAATAGATCTTGGTTTTACCTGATCATACATGATAATTTTGTCAGCCATAGTATACAACAAGGTAGCCTGCGTAATGAGCTCCTTCTTGTTATCTTTGTTCTTCTCCTTTCGAGCCTGCTGTACATAGTACGCTGCCAGGGTATCCAGACACGTCATCTGATCTTTTTCATGGTCTCTATAGTCCAAGTTACCATCTATGCGCGCAGCTTCCAACAGCTTCACAAAGTCTTCTGTTTTCCCTTGCTTGTAGTATTCCAACTATAAAACATATGGTTTTAACAGACAATACTACCCCAGCAAGTAACATATCAAGTTTATGTTTTAGATATAACAGATTCTTTCTCCTGAATGTAGAAACAATCAGACCTTCAGGCATTCAAATACTGCCAATAATTTTTCTGTCATCATCCCAACTTGGTGTTTTTACGTTAAAACACAAGTCTTTCGGCTATTGATAAGTGCAGAATCAACTGGTTTTCCTTTAAACTTCTTTGACTTTTTGCACATTTTCACCATACTTTTCATAGTATAGGTACTGCCCCCTCCTTTTTTATGAAGTGCATTATCAAAGGCACAAACCAGGAAAACTAAGGAGTGAGAAAAAAAAACCAAACAACTTAGCAAGCATCACTGCTTCGTGAAAAAAGATTGAATTAAAATCTGAACATGCATATGTCGATTCAAAAATATCTGGCCTAGAAACAGTGAATGAATAACCCCATTTAGTTGCCGTTCACAATTCGGTTACTCCTGGACATAAATGTAAAGAAGTGGAAATTATTATTTGATTATCTGACCACAATATTTAAATATACAGTTTGTATATATACTAACCGCTAATGCAATCCATATGTGCAGTTGAGTGTGTTCCTGTTTCAGTATACTTATAACTTCATCGCCCTCAGGTAACTGATCGAAGTCAAGCTCAATAACCTAGAATCAAACAATACAGATTTCTTTTCACAAAGCATTAACAATGTTATTTATCACTGAGCTCAAAGGAAGCGGACATTTCAGAGCACAAAACAAATAATTTTTTGTGTTTAAACAAGGTTATAGACAAAGAAAGAAGTGATAATGTATTTTGTTCAAGACCAAAGCAATGGCCTCTCACAAACACCAGAGAAAAAACAACCCAATGTTTGGGATACTAGCCAGGGGAATAAGTGGAGATGTAACTCAATTTCTTTCACTACAGGCTTCAGGCTCAGATTTGTTACTGTTTAGCTCATCACCGACTTGACTGCACACTGCTGAATTTCTAAAGCTTTTCCTACAGGTAATACAAAGATCTAGGATACAGTCCAAATCTTCCAAGTAATCAGATGTCAGAGAATAAATACTTAAGTCATATCTCAGAGCCCTGATATTTTGTAGTCATCTTTATGCCACAGAAAATGATGATATTACTAAAGTGGCAAACATTACAAAGAACAGACTAACCTCCAGAACATAAACAACTGTAGTCATCATGAGCAAATGACATCAACAACTTGTCACCACACAACCATTATTTTTCAAGTACTACTTTCTCATGTTGATCTACTCTTCCAATATGGAAAACAAGAAAAAAGGAACAGATATTCCCCAGGTGGGATGACTGAAAACACAATTTAACTGTCTGTTAGTTCACCTGCTACTCAGTCATCTACATTACATCTAATTTTATGGCCAGGAAGAGGTGCAGTTGTTGCACCCAGGCTTGTACCCTGATTACCAATGCAGAGACTTTCTCTGAAGGCCAGATCAGAGCCTTTATAAAGGCTTATAGTTTTGACTATACAAAACTTGAGCATACCAGCAAAAATATTTCTGCTATTGTTGTTACTTTTAGTTTGAGATTGTCTTGCACAGTACCTCCTATTTGAAACATAATCATGCTTTTAAATTTGGGCAACCCTCATCTACAAAATAAAATAGGTATTAATAAGAAATAGATATTGCCCACACAGCAAAAACATATGGAAGTAAAAAAGGGCAGAAAAATAAAATACGTATTTTATGTCAGACCTTAGTGATTAATTCAGAACTGCAGGATCCTAGTAAACCTAGCCAGAACGTGAATAGCTGTACCAAGACCAACTATTTGTTTTGACAGTTCGGACAGAAACTTCTGCCACAGAGAAAAAAAGCCCTGCAACATGTAACCTACAGAGAGCAAACTACCTCTGTGAGACTGACGCTTAAAAACTCAGTGGCACTCACATGGAAATTTGTTAGCGTACGGACATATATGTCCGCAAAAAACATTCTTCAACCTGTAAGCGGTAAGTTTCGATACCTTATTTAGCTACAGTATTAATTTAGTATCTGCTATGGAACGATTTAACGCCAAACTCTCTAATATCCTGTCAATTTCCAAATACTTCTCTTAAATCGTTTTAACCTTGGCTTGTGACAGTCAACTTTAAACAAAGCAAAGTTAAATGAATTTATAAACCCACACTGAAATAACTTGACAGAGAGGACCAACGGCCCTAGCTGTGTCTACATGCTGATTTAGGAACGCGCACGCTGTTTACAAATGAGCGCAGTCAGAAAAAAACAGCATCTAACGAAGTGAGGGGACCATTTAGCTGAACAAAGCCACGTACAAAGGCACAAACTGAACACCAGACACTGTTCCCAGAAGGGCCTTCGCTCCCGAAGCGAAGCATGTGTTGTGGGAGAAGAGGCTGTCCCTTCCCCACAGACGTGCGGTACCGAGACCGGACAGTCTGCCCGACTCTTCCCAAAGCACGCCACTGGGCAAGGGCAGGGAGGTTACGGCTGGCAGAGGGCAGACACCCTTCACCGGGGGGCGCCAGCGACTCCTCCCGCAGAGCGACACACCTGCGACCCCAGCGACCTGCTCCGCTCGGGGAAGGGAGCGACGCTCTCCCGCGAGCCCGGACGAAACTACGCGGCAAACGCCCGCGCCCCGGCACGCATCGCACGGCGCACCCCTGCCTTTCCTCC
>NW_010398713.1:0-626 GCF_000710305.1 Buceros rhinoceros silvestris
GGCCAGGCAGGGACACCTGCCCTAAGTGAACGTCGGCCAAAGAGAGACAAGATTTTGCTCCTGGAAGCACCAACATTGCCCGCTTCCTCGCTGCTGGCAAGAAGCTCTCGCCACGCCTTGCCACCGAGACTTCTGGCACCTCAGAGAGGATCCAGGAGCGCCCGTAGCAGGTTCCAGCCTCTCGCCAGGACACGCGGCGAGGGACCAGTGGGTTCGCTGTGCCTGCGCGGACGTAGCGCCGGCACACGGAGAGGACCCTGACCACACTGTGAGATGCAGAGCCCACAGCAGGGGGCTGGGGGTGCTGCTGTGACGGATGAGCAGCACCGTATCCAGTCTGAACCTCCCTCTTAAACCCATCACCCCTCGTCCTGTCACTGCACCCCCTGATCAAAAGCCCCTCCCCAGCTTTCCTGCAGCCCCTTTCAGCACTCAAAGGCCGCACTCAGGTCTCCCCGCAGCCTCCTCTGCTCCAGCCTCAACACCCCCAGCTCTCTCCCCTGCCCTCCCAGCACAGGGCTTCCACCCTGCCAGCACTCCTGGGGCTCCTCTGGCCCCGCTGCAGCAGCTCCGTGTCTCTGCTGTGCTGAGGAGCCCCGAGCTGGAGCCAGCCCTGCAGGGGGGGC
>NW_010398713.1:1567-1843 GCF_000710305.1 Buceros rhinoceros silvestris
CGAGTGGTCCCAGATGTGGCCTGTGTGGAGCCCTCCAGCTCCCGGGGCCGCACAGGCGGCCGGTTCGGGCAGCATCTGACCCTGTTTTCAGGGACCCTCTCTCCTAAACCCAAGGTCCTGCCCTGCAACGCTCCTCTGAGCACGGCATGAAGCCTTGCCGCATCCCAGGGCCTAAAATCCTCCGGCAAACCCTCAGGGCCCGCTTGGAATGAGTTAGTTTAGTTTAGTTTAATTGACTGAAAGTCTTACGGCTCCTCAAGCTCCTGAGGCGAGCTG
>NW_010398714.1:0-1345 GCF_000710305.1 Buceros rhinoceros silvestris
GCCTGGAGAGGAGGCTCGGGGAGACCCGAGTGCGGCCCGGCAGCGCCTCTCCGAGGGCTGGGGAAAACCTTTCCATCAGGGGACAGGACAGGGGACGACGGTCCAACGGACAGAGGGAGAGTCAGAGCGGGGAGAAGGGAGAGAGATTTTACCGTGAGGCTGGTAAAGCTCTGAGCACCCTGCTCGGGGCGCAGATGTCCCTGCTCCCCGAAGGGGTTGGGCTGGAGGAGCCTTCAAGGTCCCTTCAGCCCAAACCATTCTATTAAAAAAAAAAAAAGTCACAGGGCACAATGTACGTGAAATGTTCCACGGAAGGACGTGGTCCTGCTGACAGCCATCTCTCAAAGTCATGGCCAGAAGCTGCATCCTCGAACCGAGCGCTCGGTGCAGGGCTCCCTGTCCCAGCACAGGGCGCTCACAGGGCTGCTCCGCGGCCTGAGGAAGATGAGGAGCATCCTCAAAGTGTAATGGCTCTTCCTGAGTCACTCCGTGCGTCAGCATGTTCATCTGAGCACTAAATGAAAGCATTAAAGCTTTATTTGAGCACTAAAATGATGTGGTGAACACTGGTACCAGAATGCCATATGCGGAAGCCGCAGTGCACAACTGCTGCTGGTGGCAGAGAGCAGCCCCTGGTTGGGAAGAAGAAACAGATGAGGAAGAAGAAACTTGGAGAAGCTGGAAGAACTTGGAAGAAAAACATGGAGCACCAGAAGCTGCTAAAGAAAATGCGCAGTGCTGGGAGAGAGGCCAGGTCTGCCGAGGGTCACAGCTGGCTGGGGACCCTGCTAATGGGCAGCCGACCACAGGGGCTGCAGCGTGTCCAGGGACGGGCAGCGGAGCTGGGGCAGGGGCTGGAGCACGAGGAGCGGCTGAGGGACCTGGGGGGGTTGAGCCTGGAGAAAAGGAGGCTCCGGGGAGACCTTCTGGCTCTGACAACGCCCCAACAGGAGGGTGGAGCAAGGGGGGGGTTGGTCTCTTCCCCCCAGGAACAAGCGACAGGACGACATCAAACAGCCTCCAGTTGTTCCGGCAGGGGGGTGAAGTTGTCCTTCTCTGGCGGGGTTTCCCAGCTGTGCGGAGGCGGTGCTGAGGGACAGGGGTCTGCGGGGACCTGGCGGTGCTGGGGAACGGGGGGACTGGGTGAGCTCAAGGGTCTTTTCCACTGAAATGATTCCGTGATCCTGTGAAGTCCTACAGTTGGATTCCATAAAGTCATGAAGTCAGAGCAGACACGTTTAATGTACTTGGCTACCGCGTGGAAAGAGCCACAAGGAGCCGGACTGTGGAGCGCTGCTCCGGACACAGGATGGCCTGACTGCGCCTGGATGGCTCTCAGGACCCT
>NW_010398714.1:1516-2440 GCF_000710305.1 Buceros rhinoceros silvestris
TCAGAGCTGTTCAGAGCAGTGGAGCAGGCTCCGAACAGAACAGCGCAGGCTGCTGTCAGAGGTGGCTGCAAGGCCTCCGGGCAGGCACTGGCTCCAGCGACGCGCACGGGTGGGGAACTGCCACCGAGAGCTGGGCCGTGTCCCTGGCACTTGTCTGACAGGCTTCTCAGTTCCTCCTGTGGACAGGAAGAGGGTTTGTTCAGCGCCATAAACAGCTTGATGCAGACTCCCCTGGATGCGTCACCAACGGGTGACAACATTGCGCTTTGGGGCAGGAACCGGGCTGCCAGAGAGAGCGCAGGGTGCAGAACATGCTGGAACACCGTCACATGGACCAACCGCGCAGCCTGATGGAGAGCACCGGCTGCACCACCAGCCACCGAGTCGCGACCAGGGACCAAGGGCATGGAGAAACTCCCAAGGCAGGAGCCGGAAAAGGCAGAGCTGCTTCCCCACCCCCTTTCTTCTGTTCCAGGGTGGAGGCTCACACGAGAGTGGAGAGGGATCAGCGTCACAGGCCACACCGACGGTGCTACAGCCTCCATACAGCGAGCGTGTCTGTGCTGTTCTTAGTTTTAACTATTTTTCTGTTCAGTGATTACAGGCCAGCGTTACAGGTAGATTTTTAATGAGTCACATAGTGGTTATGGAGCTTTACAGTGACCACTCTCGATGTCAATGGGACCAGTATGCAAAACCAAACCAAGCAACAAGGACACAGGACAAACCTCAACAGAGAACGGGCTGTCTTCAGTCCTCACCAACAGGCCTCCTCCCCATTCACCCGTGTGTGTTTGGGAGAGTCAGATGTACCTGAGCGACCGGCGTGAGACACGCGGGTCTGCAGGGCTCACAGCGACAGTCTCCACGTCGCCAGGGGGCTGGCGGCAGAGTTGCCCGCTCTGCGGCAAGCCGCGGCGCACA
>NW_010398715.1:0-288 GCF_000710305.1 Buceros rhinoceros silvestris
GGCGTTTCTGATCAAGTTTTCCTTTTTTTGTCGTAATTTTGGGGCGGTTTTTGTTGTCCTTCTCAGTTTTTCTCTATGAAGGGGGCTGCCCGGCAGCGTCCCCCCCCATCCCATTCCTCCTGCTGGCCGGGCTCCCCCACCCAACCGCCGCGGCTGGATCCTCCACCCTTCGGTGCTTTTCTGGGGACCTCCCCCTCCCCCTCTTTCCACGGTGCTACGGCAAAACCAGCGCCGGTGCCGGCACCGCTGGCTGGGGCCCCCCGCATCTGACCCCATGGGTGGTGTGTG
>NW_010398715.1:562-1497 GCF_000710305.1 Buceros rhinoceros silvestris
GGGACCCCGGCATGAGAAATGGGGCCAAGACACGGCCCCGTCGTACCCTGGACGCTTTTTTTTTCAGGGCTTAAAAAAAACCAATCTTTCTACACTTGAGCTTTTAGATGGTTTTGTTTAATTTAATACAAGGTTTTTTAGGAGACTTTTGTAGCTCTTTGGTATTCACACTTATTGCCAACGGTTTGTAAATCTATTTATTTTTTAACCCGCCGGGTTTGGTTGTTGTTTTTTTCATATTATGAAGAAAAAAAAAACACAACAGTTTTTTATATCCTGAGGGATTTGTTGAAATAAAGAGTTGCACAGAGACAGGGTGGTGTGTGAGGATGACAGAGGGGACCAGGACCCCTCCCCTCTCAGGTGGCAGGTGGATTTATGCCCCAGAACTCGGCACCTCTCGGAAACAGTCATTATGTGGGGGACAAGTGCTCCAGGAATGGCTCTGGGTGTCCAGATGCAGGACCTTGGGAGTCCCAGACAAGGAAGAGGCCAGGGGTGGCCCTGGATGTCCCCAAGCTGCTGGCAGCAGAGCAGACCTTGTGGCCACTGCAAGTCCTCACACCTTCTTGGGGACGTTGGTGATGATGGGCTTGGGGCGGGTTCTGAAGAGCAGCTTGGTTTTGATGAGGGCAGTGACGGTGTAGCAGGCGTGGGGCCCCGTGGGGTCAGGCTCGGGGCTGGCTCCCTGCTTCACCAGCACAGCAAAGGGCTTCTCCAGCTCCACCACCTTCCCATAGAGGATGTGGTGGCCCACGATGAGCACGGGGACGCCCTGGGGAAAGCAGAGAGGGTGAGGGTGGGCTGCTGGGGAATCCCCTCATCCTGGTGAGGTGGCAGGTGGCAGCCTCACCTCATGGGTGTAGTGGAGGTCTCCCAGGAGGCTCCCTGCCAGCCCACCGCTCTGCCGGGGCTCGACCTCACCCTGCCACTCC
>NW_010398716.1:0-21913 GCF_000710305.1 Buceros rhinoceros silvestris
TCTGACCCTTCCATGGAGCTAAACGGCTTCTCATTATTTTAAGAATATTGAAAAATAAAGCAACTACTGTGACTTATGACTTGGTGTTTTGGTATGAAAGAGAACAAATCTGTGGAGAATAGGGCAGTGTGTCCAGGTCTCCCTACTCAGATAAAACTGCTGCTTGAAGAGCTTTTTATCTCGGTCTGTTGTTTCCAACTCTGTGTAGGTAAGTCTGGGTACCTTTCCCCTCTCCTCGCTTCATCTCCCTTGGTCTTTTTGACTCTGCTTCTTTCTCCCTCATCCCTGTCCTGAAGGTAGCAGCAGTACAGAGCGGGCTTGTGCACTCTGCCTCAGCTGTCTCACTAGCCTGTGCTCCCGAGGGCGCTTCTGTTAGGGACAGTGATCCTTGATCACTCTAAACGTGAGAAGAGCAAGCCAGCAGAAGCCTTGATATTTATCACTGCATTAAAAATATCAAAGATAAAAAATTTTAACAAATACTTCTCAGTGGGTCAAGCATTAGAAATGTTTACTGATATTGAGGCATAGATAGCAAAATAATTAAATGTCAAGTGTTTGCATACAGGTTAACTTTGCAATGGATGACTGTAGTAAGGAGGCACTTGGCAGCAATTGAGCTGGGTATAGTGTGATGCCTAATGCCTTGTTTTGGTTTCTGTGATTTCAAACAGTAATTGCTTTATGCTCTCTACCTTACTTGTGGTGTCTGTGGTTTTTTTATTTCTCATCCCCCAATTTCAAGCAGGGATGTGGGCTTTTCTGTATCTCCTGCTGTGTAAACTCTTTACCAGTCTGCCCTTTTCCAATGCAATTAAATATGCCCGGCTACTTGTCTCCTATCTCTGCAGTCTGTTGTGGAGAGCAATACAGCCTGTGCTGCAGGAGGGTGGTAGCAGTGAGCAACGTGTATGCAAATGAGGCTTAACTTCTTATTCTGCTTTATTTAGCATCACCGAAATTTCTGCAGAATGAAGTTGTATTTTATTGTGCAAAAGGGGGATTCTCTAAGTGATCCTTTGAGCAATGCACTGTGTGTTTGGAAATCACTACCTGAAATAAGGGTGTGTGTGTGAGAGAGTCTTTGCCAGGCTGTGTCCATGTGATTTATTTGGAGTATCTTTTGATATAGTACCACATCTCTCCTTATGCTTCTGTCTTTAAGGGCAGAGGTGGGTATTTAGCTACTGATCTAACAAATGCCAGTTGTAGGTTTGGGTCAGATAAATAGTTTTTCATTTCTTTACAGCAAAGCTTCTTCCATGATGAAGTTTCTAGGGTGTTGTCTGTTGTGTTAGTGATAATGACTGTAATAAACAAGAAAGCAGCTTAAATTCCTTGAGTGTGTATTTCTATGCAAAATACACTTACAGTATAGTAAGCAGTGCTAGATATTTAGGAAGGTAGTGGGGAGGGGAGAGCTAGCAGCACATGCACTGCAGAAGTGCTCTTCTCTACATCTGTAAAGCACAACAGCACATCAGAGGCTGTGTAGTAGCTAGTCCTCCCTCATCATAAGTTAGGGAAAACAAGACTTGCAGCCTCCATTGTGCATTCTCTGTTTCCTGAATTCATGGACTAGAAATCAGTGGACAAGGAATTGCAGCCAGAATCACAAGCTCCACTGAAATGTACGCTCTGGAGAGTCATACGATGGTAGATAAAGTGAAGCACAATATGGTAAAGACTCATACACAGTGGTCGGTTTAATATTTGATTGAATGCTCTGGAGGAGAGAAAGATCTAGGCATGATGATGGACATCTCAGTAAAGATATTTGCTGAAATGCCAGCAACAAGCAGTGCAAGAGGTTCTCTTACCCTCCAGCTCTGGCTGAATGCTGAGGTTCACTAAAAAATACTAGTGAGGCACAGCTGATTTAGCAAATGCTTTTGCTACACAAGTATTGCACTTTATAATGCAGTTATTTATAATTATTCTGGCCTGTTTTAAGTGCAACCTTTACTGTAAGCTCTTGCAGTCAGCTTTGTTAAAGAAGTTGTAAGTTGCTGAAAGTGGGGAAAAAAGGTAGCAAAAGAGCAGCAAGTGCATTATGGTTTGTCTAGCACCCGAGCTTGCTATTGCAAACTGAAAGCTGTTGCACAGAGGTTGTTTTGCTATAATAATTCTGATGGATTTTTGTATAACTTTTTCTGGCACTATCCTAATATAAATAGCATCCTCATGAGCCTGGGAACACTGTCGCTTTCTGTTGCTAGGGATGCATTTTATGCTTCACTCTCCAAAAACTTTGTGTATTCTGTCCATTGCCACTATATGGCATCATCTTGCTATTCTGGATTTTCCAGTGGGGAACTGGGAAGAGGGTAAGGTTCAACACTTCATCCAAGATCACCAGAAAGGTCTTCAGAGTACAGCCAAATACTGTAACCACCTGACTGTCCCCTGTCATTGGTTTAATGAGAAAGACCTTCTTCGTCAGGGTTTGTAGGGTGAGAAGCAAGAGGGGAAATCATTAGCTGTTACAAGTTGCTGTAACCAAGTGATTTATAACAATAACAGCTCTGTCCCATATTACTCTGTTATGATACATGCCCAGGTTAGTATTTTGCAGCCAAAAGGCATGTCTGTAAAGCATTCAAAACATTGGAAAAGTAGGTCTTCAGTGCCAGAAGGGGCTGATTAAGGTGACTGCTTAGTCTTTTAGTAATTTCTTTAAGGAATTCTATCTTCTTTTCATGTGGCTACAGAACTGGCAGTTGTGTAAACAGGTTCAAAGCTCCTGGGATAGTGAATCATCATGTTTCGGGGCAGAGAAGGTATTGCTGCTTTTGTTGTGTAGCATAACACAGCATGTAGAGCCACACAGAAAGTGGTGTCTGTGGTACGCTGGCTGGAAGGTGAGGACATCCAAGTTCTGTTGCCGTATAATTGCCGGAAAGTTGTGTGCCTTATCTTCCTCTCCAAAAACTGGATGGACCTTGCCGGCCCACTCTTGCAGGGTGTTTGGGGACTGTGGATGGAGAAGTCCATTTTGTTCTAGCAGAGGCATCCACATCAAAGGTCTCTGCAAATGACTTAATCCTCAGAAGCATCTGGCGTAGCAGCAGTTCCCAGGCTTTTGCTGTTAGTGACATCACTTGCAGATCAGTGATTTTTATGCAGTCCTCAAAACTAGCAAAAGCATCATCTGAAATTGCTTGGATTCCCCTCTCGCCCTGTAATCATGACTCTTAATTTAGATGACTGTGTAATACAGGTTGCTGCTCCTTACATGAGCTTGAGGGCTATTCTGCCCAGAGATAAAATTCTTTGAAACAGCTATTGCAGGAGATGCAGAGTTGGAAGAAAGACATAACTTGCTCTTCTTTGCACAGCTGTGAGTTTCACTTTGTGGGCATAATCACCAAACACTTGCAGAATGATTTTCCTTTGAAATCATAGTCAAAAAGTAAACAAGCATCTAAAACACATGCTGGGCTAATGAGTTTCTCCAATAAGTTTTACTTTTTGAATTTTAACTATTTGATGGCTTATCCTAAATGAGTTGGCTTCCATGTTTATTATCCCCACAGGCTGCTCAATGTTGTGACAAAATGCTAAGGCTGCCAAAGAGCCAGTCTGGCAGGCAAGGATAGCTTGAAGAACAGAGATGCTCCAATAGTGCTTTTGCCCTCTGGCATGTGTCGTATTTGCCAAGTTTTTCATGGGGCATGTGGAACAACAACCCTTCAAGCCACCTGAGATTTTTTTCAGTCCAAGACAGTCCTCATAATAAATCTCAAGTTTATAACACCAGAAAAATTCAGAGGGACTGGATGACTCCCAAGTAATGTATTTATGCACTACAGGGCATATTAGTGTTACTGAACTAGATTTAGATTGTGATTGGGGGGGAAAAATTATGCTTTGTATTAAGCATTTTCAAGCACAATACAATTTGTTCATGCCAGAATGTTGGGAGGAATCATGGTGTGCTAAGCACAGGGAAAGCTGGCAGGATGCTGGGCACAGATAAGACATTCAGAAACAAATCACACTTGAGTGTGCTCGGCAGAGCCACGGTCTCAGGATCTGGTCTACCAGACCACTGGGATTTTAGGTTCTTGCTGTTATGATGAAAGGTTGTTCAACTATTGGTGCAATATAATAGTGAGGCTTTAAAATGGGAAAAGCCATAAAAATATATCTGGAAACAATCTGTATGAGCCTTGGTGAAATCAAACTGCTGCATAAACGAGAATGGAAATGTTGTGGAGATCAGGAGCAAGTGCTTAGGACAGGGCTGCTGTATCATGGTCACAATCTGGAAATGTTGTTTGGAGTTTAATGCTGTGAGGATCAAAATGATATTCAGTATGGGTACTAAAATTGGGCGGTTTCTTCAATGCGTTCAAAGGTTGAGAGGATAGGAGGATAGGAAATCAGATCTACAGGAAAGAAATGCTTTTGTCTCTTTTCAGATCTTGAACTAAGAAAACGTTAAAAGAGCACTTAAAGAATGGAAAAGTTTCTTTAAACATTAGCTGTAAGATGGAAATGATTGAGTAAGCTTCTAAAACAAAACCACACTGCGAAGTGCTAATCTTGAGAGGACAAGAGCTTGATCAAAATACTGACTAGGACTTCCTGAAACATCTGCATCTACCCGTCCTTGATATTGCTGGAGCATACCCCAAGTATGAGTTAAGTGGCCTACAGAAACAGTGGATTTTCTTGTTAATATGCACATTTTCTTAATTAACATATGTATGCATAAATGTATCATGTAGAATTGTATGCATTACTGTCAGAATTATTTACAGGAGTAGTTTAGGAAGACAAGGAACTCTGGACAGTCTGCCAAATAAGTTTGAGCTTTTCAACTTGATGAAAGCCCAAGTGTCAGAGTGGCTCGGAGCTGCAATCCAACCCACGCAGCAAAGTTCAGGGCCAGGTCCACAGCCTTTATTCATGTGAGTAATCCTTTAAAGTCAATAGAGCCAGCAGGATACTGGTGATGAAGAAATTAAAGCCCTCAGGCTCAGCTCAGAAGATGCAAGCTTTGCCATCTACCAAGGACCCAGTGAGAAGGTGGACAAAGGTTGCTTTATTTCACCTCTCTGGATCTCAAGGCCTCAGGTGAAGCGAGAGCTGAGTCACTGTCTGTATAAGCTGCAGCAGTGTTAAGGTTAAACTGATTAGAGTGGAAAAAAGTCTGACAGATCCACAATACTCATTTTTAGCTGCTCAGCACTTTAAAAAAAATCAAATAATGAAAAAGCTGCCCTGTTTGATTGTTTCTATTACGTAATAGCAATGTCTTTGGGATTTGAGAGAAGACACAAGCAACATGTCCCTTACGTAACAGATCTAAGTTGCTCTAATCTGTGCTGTGCTGTCACTGACCCTGGGCAGACAGGAATAGCCTGGGAGTGGTGCTGAGCTCCCTGGGCTCTCCTCCGGGCCTTCAGGGTAGCTGTGGAGCAGAGGTCATTTGCTCTGAGGGCTTTTCTGCCAACCATGCTTGCTGGATTTGCCATCTTTTTCTGCTAATAGAGGGCAAATAGGGGCTGAAGTGTAAATCCTGCCCTTGAAGTCCTGTCTTGCTCTTTATGGGCAGAGCTGATCCTTTCCCACTTTCTTTTTTTTCCTGAAACATCGGCCTTTACCCCCACTTCCAGCTGCAAACTTTTCTCCTGAGCTTGTACAAAAAATATGAACTAAAGACCAGGTCAGACCTTTGGAGCAGGACCTCCTGAGCCTTTCTTCTGTCTTGAGACACTGTTATGGCCTAATGTCTGGTGGGATGTGCTGGGCTTTTCATTGTGGATGCTTTGAGGAAAGAGCTGCAGCCGGATACCATCCTAAATTCAGGGGGCTCCCGTGTCCCCCAGCTGTTAGGTGTTGGGGCCTTATTGCTGCCCTGTGATTTCATGTGCCTCGTGTGGAGGTGGTGGACCAGCATGGGGGCTTGCAGAGCAGGAAGAATGCTGCTGGGAGAAGTCAGCTCCCTGTGCTCGGGGCTTGCCTGTCTATGCAGCCAGTCTGACCGTTCACTTGAGCCTGTTGTGCTGATGGGTTGTCTTGATTAAAGGGGATTAAATGGTGTGGAAGAGCATCTTAGCCCTGCTCAAGGGTGGTCTGTGCCTTGTGGGCTGTAGCTCCTGCCTTGCCCTCTCCACGGGAGAGCACTGCTCTGCCCCGACAGTCTTGGCTGTCTCCAGTGTGATTAGGAGCACTTGAAGAATGATAACATAAAAAAACCAACCTTGTGGGATTGTTTGGGGGAAGAATTGAGGTAGCTGTGCACAAAGAGACCTATCTAATTAAAACTGCAGGGGAATGGAGATGGTGGCTAATGAGCCTGAACTTACAACTTAATCTAACTGACTTATTTGTAAAGAAGCAACCTGCCTTGCTAGGAAATGGAAGGTGGGGATAAATAGAAGGTACCTGGAATTTCATATTAAAATATAAATGTCATCATAATTAGTGGATGTTTTGCTGCAAGTTACTTTGGATTTGAAATTTTATCGCATTTATGTGAAATTTATCATAAATGGTGATCACCAGTTACATGTGAATAAAACATTTTAAGAGACTGTTTGATTAAATCTCTTACCTAAAAATCCCATTTATATTTTCCATCTTCTAATATTTTCTAAGCTTTCAATCTAACTTTTTTCCACTTTACCACAAGGAAAATCATATGACTTCCCTCAGCTGTCCGTCCTCATTCTTTCTCTGACTCTTTTCCTCTGTCATACTTTCAGTTACCTTTTGATGTCCACCTGCTCTGCTTGTTCCATAGTCACATCCCTCTTGGTCTTCCTTGCACTCATACCTCTTAACTCTTCAGTCTAATATCTCATGGCTCTTTCCCATCATAGAACTAAGAAATATGCATCACTGACATAATATTAAAACCAAAACCTTTTCCAGCTTTTGGTCATCTTATCTGGTCAGTCATACGTGGGAGATCCTCTTCTGGTTTCATCTTTGATTCCCGGCCCCTTTTACCACTGGTAAAACCACATCTCATGGCTGGCTTTCTTTCCTTCTCCACCTTGACTTGTTGTCTTTAGCTATAACCCACATTTGCGGATTCACAAGGTTTCTTTCTTGTGATTGCAATCTCTTCTTGACTTCTGGGTGAGGCTCCTGTGTGTTTTCTGGATGATCTTCCTCACCCTTTCTTGTTTCTCCTTTCCTTCCATACTTTTTCTGAGTAATCTCATCACAAGTAAATCCAGCTAAATTTCCCTTAATAGCAATACATTGCCCTTATCCCATCAAAGTGGGGCATAGGGACAAGGTGTCTCAGAGCAGAGAGTCCCTTAAAAACAATGATCTCTGTAAATACATTAAAATCTGACTAGGTTTAATCTGTGCTTCAGTTTGAGTACCTAAATTTGACTTGAGAGCATTAACTTACTCTAAAGATGCTCCAGAGGAAGAGGAACAGAAAATGTGGAGGTTTTGTTTCACAAAGTTTTTGTATCCTGTTCCGCTTTTGAGTGGGTGCATTGTTTCATTTCACTCCTAACATGGGCCAGCTTATCTGTGAGCTAATTCCAGGAAACATGGAGAGGATCATGATCAGAAGAGCAGGATGTTTAATCTTGAGCACTGTTTACAAAAGATATGATGGTGTATGCCCTTGTTACCTACTCTAATGAGTCTATTTGGGTTTTTTTAAAGGTTTCCACACTGGGACTATCTTCTAGGGCAATTTATCACCAATGGAAGTAAAATTTGTTTTTCCAGCATTCTGGGTAAGCTTGTCTTATGTCTTATTACTTTCTGATTTGATCTTTTATATGTATTTGCCACCAAAAAATTCTTGCACGTAGTCTTTGATTTTTATTAGTAGTAGCTTATCCAATGAAAAGAAAACTCCCTCTAACAACTGTATAAACATTGGAGATAAAGGTGACTTCAAAGCAGATCATGAGGGTCTTACTGAGGGAATTACCAAACAAAAATAGACCTTTTCTTTCCTAATGTTTTTATTTCTGTCTGGTAGCTATAGCATCTATTGAAAATATGAATATCTAAACCAATGTACTATATACCTAAACTAAATCCAGTTACTTTTTGAGATAATATGGCAATATTTGAAGATAGTCTTTCATGCTTGTGAGGGCAAAACCTTGGCAGGGAGATGATAGTAACATGGATCCTGGTAAAGTGTTGTTGTAGTGGCATGAGGTTGTTTTCGGTTGTGAGCAATAACAGTGCTTGCTAAGTCCTCTGGGAGGTCAGCAATGATGTTTCACCTGGAAAAAAATGAGCTATGCTGGCAAGTTGTGGGGCAGTATTTGCCACCTGGCTGGAGGCTTTGACTCTTTGATGGCCCGTCAGTAGCAGGCTGACCATGGTCCTGAAGCCTCAAGTGACTCAAAAAGGAGATAGGACAGTGTAGGCTCTGGAGGATGGCTGACTGTATGGGGGACTGCCGAACCCTGGAAGGGGTGAGGGAGGCTATATGCTGCCTCTTCCCAGCCTAGCCTCTGACTAGGTGCTTCATTACTCCTGGCTGGGCCAGCCAGCCTCAGATGGACAAAATAAAACCAGAGTTCTAAGGTTGCGTTTTCTGTGATGACCAGATCACAAGGGGACAACGTCTCCTTTTGTGGTCTTATGCTGTCACCAGTTTTATGGCAGGCTCACATTTGTTATCTCTGCATCAGTAGGGTGTGGCAGCCTATGTCCTGCTGGGTGAGTAATGATGGGAAGGAACAACTGTCCACATAGTCCAGCATATGCCTCCCTGAGTATGTGCATCGTGGGGCCAGGTCTGATCCTGTTCCTCAAGTGATAAAACACAGTCTGGCTGGAGAAGTTCTGACAGCATTCTGGTGTTGCTCTTCCCTTTAGAAAGAGTTGGACCTGGTCTGACCTAGAGTCAGAAAGGTCTGGCAAGAGCAGCCAGCACTGGGAGAGGACCAGGACCCCAAGAAAGCCTGGGGGCATGGCTCTTGTGTGCAGCACTGTACATGGTGAAATGTCACCCCTTGGGTGCCTCCTCTGTGGTAATCAGACTGAGGGCAGAAAGCAGATGGAAGCAAAAAAAGGAAGGCAGACCCAAGTCATTGTCAAAGACATTTCCACTATTCCTAGTCCTCAGTGAAGGAAATCCTATACTGTCTGTCTCCCTCTCCAACCCAGCCTGCAGGGCCAATAAGGACTGGCAGGACTCAAAGGTGAAGCAGACATCATCATGGTATGACCTCTGGTGTCTTCATACACGCAGGTGCCTTTGAGGACATCCTGTGTGATAGGAACTATATGGTCATGTGAGCTTGGGCAGGAATATCCCATCCCTTAACCAAGTCAAAAGCTGTTTCTCTGGCAACGGTTATGCTCAGTCACAGATGATGCTATTTTGGCTGTGAAATGGGTAATTGAACTGGTGTGTCTTCTCAGCGATATGTGCATCCTGGTTATAATCCTGCAGCAGTCAGGTGGCTGAACACCAAATGAGGGAAATCCTGTGTTTATGGGCTTACAAGTGGCATGTGATGCTCCAGCACTCTGCCCCACATTTAAGAAGGGAAGGCACAGTGCAATGTGTATTTTCCATTTGAGAACGTTTGGTCAGCTGCTCTGAGCAATGTGAAGGGTGTATAAAAAATGCCTTCTGTGCATTTCACATATACAAATGATTTCTGGTTTAAAAGCAGTTACAACTGTTTCTGCCTTCTCATTACTGGGTTTAAGTCTTGTAACTCAGCCAGTGAAGCTAAATCTCTGACTCTTCTATCATGAAGAGCTGCTGTTTGGACCCTCAGAGTGTTAAAGCATACAGTTCTCCCACTGCCATTAAAGGAACAAGGTCAAAAGCTGGACCCTGCAGTTGGAACTTGGCTACAGAGCTGGAAGAGTACAAGCTGAAGTGAGATACAGATAATCCTGCAGAGTATTCTTAATTTTCTATATATGCCTGTGGGCTTCCCTGTTAGGTTGAGGACTCTTTAGTAAAAAAATAAAAGGAAATGTACAATGTTTCAGTATTCTCTAATTGCCTCTAAATGAGGTAAGATAAAAAACAGAGGAAGTAATGTCTTAGTAGTTTTCTCAAAGGTCACATTAAAGCCTTCCCTTCCATAAGGTGTGTTGTTTCACTGTTAACAGGTATTGAGTACTTGTTTCACTAACATGTCCTCTTCCCTTCTGAGCTAATGTGTCAGCGGTATTCAAACTAAGGCCTCTGAGAAGCAGCTTGAGGTTTTAGATTCCTTATGGCTAGAAAGATTGGAAATCAAAGGAGGCCATCAACTCAAAGAGCTCTGGGAATCTTTGAAATGAATTTGCTCTTTGAGTGTTAGGGTTGTTCGGTTTCTGAAGGGGAGAATTGTGCCAAAAGTAGATGTCAAATAAAGCAAGAAACCTAAGAGGCTATTTTGCAGTTTGAGTGCTTGCTGCAAACCTGAGAATAAAGTTTCCTGGCCCATTCCAGAGCTGTCTATAAAAATGGCATTTTCAAACCCCTGTGTTTTGTTTCTAATAGATAGGACCAAATAATGTGTGTTTGGTGGAGATAATGTGACTTTCATCTCTCGTACTGATCTTAGAGCACTGTGTAGGAAGACAATGGGTACATAGGCACATAACCCTGTTTAAGAGTTAGTGTGTTGGTCACAGCTGTACTGATGGGATGTTTCTGACATGCCATGGAAATATTGTTCTGATAGCATTACTTTGAAAATAATTTCCTAAGGAATAGGTTGAAGTGGTCTACATGGGAAGTTGCGGATCAAGAGTTGGATACCATACCTTGGTACTTATGCCAAGAGCTAGTGAGATGTTTCAAAGTGGGAGAGACTTTTGCTGCTTTCAGCTAAAAATCAGAAATTCAAGGAAGCAACTTGATAGTATTTTAACAGTCATCCAGTAATTTAACACTAGATTAAAGCTGAAATCCCGTAGAAATACTCAAGACATTTTATACTGTATCAGATGGATTAAGCATGATTCACTTATTGCATTAAATTCCAGAGGGATTAATAATGTCTGGGTCATTGTTTCCTAGGCTTATAAATTTAAAAACCGGAGGGGACCACATGAATATCTGTTCTTACTGCCTGTTCAGTGCAGGTCAGGGAAATGCAGGATATATCAGACCAAGGTACTGATTTAAAGGGTACCAGTAATAACGAATCTACTGTGTCACAGGTAAATTGTTTCAGTAAATAATGAGACTTGCTTTCAGAGGCAGTCTGTAGTTCTTTTTGGCTTCCAAATGTTGTGTCTCATTTTCTCCTGCTGGACTGACAAGGAATCTGTTAGCTGGATGCCAGTTCTCTATTTTAGTTACCTAGGCAGCCACTTTTGAAATTCAACACTGCTCACAGCAAATGATGTCGTATGGTGCATCTTTAAGTTCAGGATTTTATGTATAGTACGACTTTAAATCACTGCATAGTGTGAAATTAGGACTAGAAATGTCCTGTCAGCACACTACCATTATCAAATGATGTAACTGCATACAAATGATCAGATTTACATGACCAGGCCTATTTTTCCATACAGCTGTGTTGATTGGTGTTAATTATGCTACTGTTTTTCAGTGCCTTATTGATTGTGTCCCATGATAACCTTTCCCTGCTGTTGCTTACTACTGATGTCAGTCTGTTCGATAGGTTATCCCACTTAACCCTTTTTAATACTGCTTTGACTTCCCAGTCACGAGGAACTTCTAGTGTTCCTATCTTTGTTCCTATCCTATCTTTGTTAAAAGAAGTCACTGGATCCCGTTTTCGTTTTGTCTGCCCTCTACTCTTGAATGCAGGATTTTAACTGAGGGGCTATTTAAAGCTGTCTCCAGGACTGATGGCACAGGAGGTATGCCATTATCACCATAAAATCTGAATATAGCATCTTGCATCTTTCTGAATGCAAAGTAGAAGTAGTTGTCAAATGTATGTCTTTTTCTGACTTGTTTGATAATTTTTGTCTTGAATGACCAGTTATTGAAATAATTGCTTGACATTCACTTATTCTTGTTCCCTTTTAGGGAGGAGCCCCTATTGTCATAAACCTTGTCACAGCTTTAATGTTGTTTTTTGCTTCCATCATTCACTTGCATTTCTGCAATGTTAATTTGTATTCATTGCTATCACTATCTTTTCCCCCATCTGTTATGTACTGTGTGTTTGTTTTGCAGGTTTCTCTGCTGCTGCTGTCACTCTCCTTAGCCAGGATTCTTCAACCAAAAAAGCTTCTCTTCATGGCTTGTAGCACAGTGATTTTTTTTTTTTTTTTTTTTTTTTTTTTTTTTTTTTTTTGGCATTTAATAAAGCATCCCTTAGCAGGTGCTCTTTATATTTCTTGCGTGACTATTTCCCTCTCCTCAGTTTGCTCACAATTGTTTTTAGTTTTGAGAAACTTCCTTTCTAAAATATCCAAATGAGTAAATTGTTTAAGGTTTACATACTGTTTTCCAACTGCAAAAGAAATTAGAGCATTGCCCTTTGCCTGTTGTGAATCATAATTTTCTAGTTAAATGGTTCACTTGTTACATCGGACTCCTACTGGATATATCAGCTAGAGCTGATTTCGCTGCTCTCTTGTATTAATCTATGAATAGAACTTGCAGACTTTTCTGAAGTCTTACTAGTAAAGTGGTTCTTCCAGAACAGATTCTCTTCTAGAATAAAATTCAATGTGACAATGTTTTTCGTAACTTCAAGGATATATGCTTGAGGAGTGTCTCATTATGTTCCCTTACCTAATGTGATGGATTTCTAGCAGACCTCAGCCTGTCTCAGCTTGTCATTTGCCAGTATTCCAGATTATTCTTTTCTTTGCACATGCAGTGTGTATGGCTTTATCTTCTGCCCACCCCGTTTCTTGAAGTACAGTACTTTTTAGTGTTGATTTTTATTATGTGCTTTTTTGTCTGATACCTTTTTAACCTTTATTAGAATTGACCTTCCTTTTGAAAAAGGCAATTCTAATTTCTATTGAAATTGAGCGCAGTCATTGCTGTTGTAAGCAAGCTTTCAGGGGAACGAATTCTTTGCCCTTTTTAAAAAAGAAGCTATTCAAATATCAGCAGTATGGTGAAAGCATTGCTTTCTATTTCTAGCTCTGCAATACACGAGTCACAAGTTTTTTTGATGATACATGTTGACATGGTGAGGGTCTTATTTGCTGGTCAGATCTCTACAGCTGGCAGCTCTGTGTCCCCGTGGCCTTTTGCAAGCCTGTGGTTGCTGCTAGGCTGCTGTGCAGACAAGGTAAACTTCATGAGATGGAGTTCATGCTGCAGCTGGCTTTGGGGCTGGCTCTGGACAGCAGCGGAGGCAGAGGGAAAGGACAGTAGCTGAGGTCAAAAGCAGGTATACTTTCTCTTCTCTCGTGCTTTGTGAAAGTCTTAAAAGTGTAGTCTTAAGAAATGGCTGTTACTGAGACAACCAGATAAATTTTTGGAAGTGAAAACAGCATGCACCTGGAAATTAACTTTTCACTATTAGAAGAAAGTGACTTGTCAACACCTGGTCTTGCTCTGTCACCAGAACTGACTCTCATGTCTAGCCTTGATGAGGGTTTGTAAGAAACTGTATGGGCAGAAGATGGCTCTCATGAGGTGGTACATCCAAATGCCCAAGGAAGACCCACATCATCCAGTGTTATACTGTGCTTAGCAGTATTTTGGCAGCTAAGAGTAAAGAACCTGCAGAATGATTCACTGGATGTACTTGTGGATTGTGGAAGTCTTACTTGGCACTAGTGAAGTTGTACCTTGAATACTGTGTTCAGTTTTGGATCCCTCACTACAAGGTCATTGAGGTGCTGAAGCATGTCCAGAGAAGAGCAACAAAGCTTATGAAGAGTCTAGAGCATGAGTCTTATGAGGAGAGTCTGATGGACCTGGGGTTGTTTAGCCTGGAGAAGAGGAGGCTGAGGGGAGACATTATTGCTCTCTGCAACTACCTGAAAGGAAGTTGTAGTGAAGTGTATGTCAGACTCTTCTAAGCGATAGTGCAAAAGGAAGCAGCCTCGATTTCTCAAACTGGGGAAGGTTTAGATAGGATAGCAGGAAAAATTTCTTCAACAAAAGGGTTGTCAACTGTTGGAACAGACTGCCCAGGGAAGTAGTTGAGTCACAGTTTCTGGTGGTATTTAAAACACGTGTAGTTGTGATGCTTAGTGACATGGTTTAGTGGTGGACTTGGCAGTGCAGGGTTAAGGGCTGGACTTGATGATCTTAAGGGTCTTTTCAACCTAAATGATTCTGTGACTAAGTGACTAGTTTCCCATCTATAACCACAGCTACTGAATTGTTTTTAAGGAGCAGCATCAGGAATCAGCTTGTAAATGCTTTTGGACACTGTTTTCATCCGGCATTGTGTGGGTTAGTGTGAGGAATGCTACTCCAAGCATCCTTTCAGTACAAAAGATTAGTCAAATCAAATGAAGGATATAAACAACAGCTAGGAAATGATCCATCTCCAATGACAGAACAGCAACAACTTCATAAGCTCCTGGTTTAGCTTGCTTAAATAAAGTTACTTCCAAAGAATCTTCTGATATGTTAATTACATTATTCATACTGTTTTTCTGAATTTCAAAACAAAGCATGACCTTGATTTCAAAGTAAAAGTGCATGAAAGCATGCTGTGCTTATTTTTCATAATTAATCATGTATAAGCCAATTTTATGGCAAAACAGATAAATGAGATGTCAGAATATTTGTTTGTAAATACTTTGCTTCAAGATATTAGTGCAGTTTCGGTCTTAGCTTTAACAAAATCCAGTATTTATTTCGGTTTCACTGTAGGATGAAAGCACAGCATGCAATACCTACTGCAGTTGAGTTCTAAATGGATATGTCATAACAGGAATATACATTTTGTTTAGTTACTGTAAAGTGTCTGCTAAAACATACAAAAATCTTCCTTCTTTTTGTACTGGCCTGGGGAAGTGCTGATTGTCCCCAGCATCCCTGTCAATCACATGTGTACAGCTCAGCTTGAGACCCTAACTTGCTAAGCATCATCAACAGTTTCAGGGCTGCAGTGGAGCAAATATCAAAAGGCTCATTCAAAGGTGGCTGCTGCTCAAACCAAGAAATGCCAGTAACCTCTGTCTGAAGGTCAGGGGTTTCCTGAGCCTGCCTTGGAGGCCGAAGCCAGTGCTTTTCCAGATGACTCAAGATGGGCTTTTCCTCACTTTAGAAGAGAAGGCAGGCTTATACAACTGTATTTGCATCTCCAAAGGAGAGTACATCCATTGATGGCCTTTTTTGGCACCACAGCTGAGTATGCCTGAGATACGATAGGCTGGGGGCCAGTGCAGCCTCCTGGAGAGGAGAGGGAGCCTTCCCAGGGAGAGGCGAGTGCCATGGCAAGTCCCACCCCTCCCATGGAGCTGTTTCCAGGGTGTGCAGATGGAACACAGGGCCTTTGACATGGTGCTCATGCCAGCCGGATTTGCTGTGCTGTTAAGGTGGCGCAAGGGTGTGGGGATGCTGTGGTGTGAGCTCAGAGGTGCAGGACAGCCACTGCCAGCAGGGGAGAGTTTGTATATCCAGTGGGGCTCAGGCTTCCCCTCAGCCAGGGCTCCTGTTACAGGAACTTCTGTCAGGATAGCCAGAAAGCCACAGAGAAGCTAAATGGACAGATCCATATGACAAATAACAAATGCTCATGAACATCATATATGGGTGATTTTTGCATAATGAAGTTAACAGCTGTGTGTATTGTAAGTGCTTTTAAAATAGGATTTACTGTATTCTACTGTAAAGTGTCACAGGACAGTATTTTATAGCTCCTTTCAGTTGTCCCTCTACCTCTAACAAGTCCTGGCGTTTAATATCTGTTACATATGCAGTATAACAGATTTCAGCATTAGGCTGCATTCAGTGCATTAGCTAGTATTAGTTTGAGTCTCACAGCCCTTCCTCCTAAGCTGCCAAGTGGTAGAATATATAGTTCTGATGGGGGAAAACAGTCTAAACTTTCTCGGTGAACCAGTTTTGTGAAGAGTTTTTCTCAAATGCAGTTTCATACTGGAACAGTGTGATTAAAAGCCTATAGGGGAATGAAGGATGCGGATGGTTTTAAGGAAGATCAAGGGACTGAATGCAATTTTTTTCTTCAAATGATAATTAAAGAAACAGCATCTTCATTAGCATAATACACTAAATGATAAAAAGAATTGGACAGATGCCTAATCTTGAAATGCTTCTTAATTTACAAGTACACATTTTAAAAAGAAAGCAATTGAGGTCTGTTCTTTCTAGCTGCCTCCCTGAATCATCAAAACCACTGCTTATATAACTTTTACTGTTCTCAAAGAGGAGAAAAATACCCAAAGTTGTCATGTACCCCATGACACCATCCATAAAATATCTATTGCACATGTATAGACACTAGACAATCTACAATACTTCAGGTCTTCTGAGACTGGATGCCTACCAGACAAAATTAAACATCTAAGCAGATATTCTCAACAGGGCCTGTTTGTGGCCCCAAAGGAGTCCAAGGGCAGCTAACACAGAAATGAAACTGTCATTTTCCTTTGATTCTTGACTAATTGTCTAGAAGGAGACCACTGAGTTTCTTGTGGTCAAATACATTTCTCTGTGGCTCGACATTTGAGAGTCCCATCAAGTTTGTTAGCAAGAATTCACAATTCTTCTCAAAGGGCAAAAATGACTTTCTGATTTTAATGAAATTGTGAATCAAATACGGCAAGGAGAAATAGGTGGTGGTCACATTGCCTCCATGATTTACCTGTATTCTGTTCTTGTCCAATATAAGCAGCAATGGTGCGATTTCTCCATTTCGCTTTAAATATCATCCTAATTTTGTTCTTTTGCCATCACATCTGTAGGCTCCCAGTAGTTTTTGAAGTGAACAAAGTTCTTGTGAGGTCTCAGAATTATGTTGCTGCCTGCAAATGTGGAGAGGGTCATCAGACTGTCTACAGTGCTGAATGAGAGCTGGGTATGTGGGAGTGACTTGCACCCTGCTCTATGCTGGGAGTTGTTCTGTACTGCCCAGCACTCAGATGGGTTGTACAGAGCCTTGTACAACATAATTATTACTCTTTGTGTATTTTTTCCATTTGAAGCTTGTGAAATATGGTAAGTACCAGAGTACTTTTTATAGTGTGAAACAGGGTATGTGCTGTGGGCACACAGGGCCAGAAAGGTGTGCTGGGAGCAAATACCTGTTGGAATAGTGATGGGAAACTGTGTTGGTGAGTGTGTGGAAGCCAGACCTGATCCGGACTTGTCCACGATGCTACTGAGAGCGGTCCCTGGTGTGAATGGTCCCCCAGACCACGCTGGGGTATTGCCAGGCTGTTTAAAAAGGGCTTAATTAAATCACAGCCTTTCTTTGTCTGGTAGTGCTAGAGTGTCTGTCTCAGACTGGAGTGGGAATTACACTTTTAATAAGGTTATGTCTATTGAAGGGAAAAATTTTATTTAGGAGTGAAAATGATTTCTCAGGGTAACTGACTTTTGAGTTACTCATCTTACAGCCCCAGTGCGTAAGCAGATGTTGGCTTTTCTAGCTGGAAGTAAAACCCATGTTCTCAAATCCTAAAGCTTCTCTTCAGATGGTGAGCTAGTAACCACCACTTTGTGAAGAGGCTGTGGCAGCCAGAGAGCCAAGAGGTAGGCTGGAGGTGCAGTCTCTACCAAAGTAGTATCCTGCCCCTTCAAACTTTATGTATTTTAATAAGTACAAATCCCAGTTTAATGTTAGATTACAAAAAATCTTCAGCTAATGATTAACTTGGCAAAGACAGCTTTCAGCCCTCTGCTAAGTGACTGCTACTGGTGACAGTGTTAACTCTGCAGCCTGGGTTTATGTTCAGCACTAAGGCTGTTCAAAAACTAGGTGGATGATTTAATGCTTTAGAGCAAATTATTAATACTAATCAGAAGTTATGTCAGGTGACTCATTCAGTTTCCATCTTAACCTCTGATGTAACTTGGAGTCCAATACCCACCTGTTTGATTTTTCTAGTGTCTTAACACAGCAAGCTGAACCTGATCCCTTTATATCCTGCTGATCTTTCATATACGCTTTCATATACTGCTGAAGTAGTAACCATGGAGCTGGAGAATTCTGATATATAAATGCCAGCACTATTGATCTCGATACAAGTTCAAAGCCTTATGTGAAAATACATATGATGGTTCTGAAGAATGAATAAATTGTGCATTTTCAAGGCAATGCCGTATCTCATTCATATCTGTAGTTGCCACAAGTCAGTTCCTAAGACGTGAACGACTTATTGTTAGCTGCTCTGAATGCTGTTCAAAATCCAGCATTGCAGTCTGTAGGGCTCTGCAGACTTTCTCAGGGTTTCCTCTGTGTGCATCTGTGTTCTCTGCATACTATGCATGTGGCTGCTTAGCTGGTCACCTGGTACAGAATGGAGGGTGACCCTTCCTCATCCAGTTCAAAGACTTTGGGATCCACTGGGATGCTTTACTGGCATTGCATCTGGGTTTCTTTATCTGATGAGAAAGATGGGGAAGGGTGGCATGGGGGTGTGTTGCTTTGCTGGAGTAGGAGTGAGTCTGGGGACTCAATTCTTCTCAAAACCTGCACCTAGTCCATGTTTGTGGAAAGCTTGCTACAGCTTGTGCATGCTGTAAGGACTAAGTTTGAAACGGTATTTCTCACTTTCTGTTATTCTAGGAGGTTTTGTTGATACTCATTGCAGTCCTACTAATTTTTCTTGCTGGTCTTCTGATATTTTTTTAACCATGATTTGCATACATGTAATTTATATGTGTATAAGCTTTTTCTAATCCCTACAGTCTGTGTAGAAAAAAGCTAGAAAAATTAATGCCACTGCCCTCAAAATATAACCTAATGACTAACAATTAAATGTATCGTAATTTCTTTTTAATGATGAGATTTTGGAGGAATGACATATAATTTGTTAATTGTAGGGTTTTTCAGTGTTAAATTTGTTCTACTCGTATTTGTTTTAATGACTCCTACAGGTAAATAAATGTAAGCTTAGTTGTTTTTCCTGCTGGAAGTAAATAGGGTTGTAAATAGGGTTGTAACCTGGCATTTCTATTTTTCTATCATTCACATAATTCCTGTCAGATCTCCTCTGTTTGTTTGAGCTGCAGTTACAAATTTGTCTGTGTTCCTCTGTTGGGATCCATCACTACAGTAGCTGGTAAGTTTTCCAGAAACATCAGCAATGATCTTTTTTTCTCTCTTAGGGGGAGGGATTTAATTTTTTTTTCTGCAATGTCTTCACTCTTACTGCATCACTGAATACTGACATACAACCCTTTGTATTAATTTTGACATTCTGAAAAAAGAAAATCTTGCCAAAACTTTACTGGAAGCCTTTTGTCCATCCAAATTTTATTCCAGGTATGAAGAGTTATGTATAAAGGTTCCTCTGAAGGAAAGCTTCAGGCTGCTTCTTGCTTAAGTGAATTTAAGTCTTAAGAAGATGTCTTTTCTGACAGAAACCGTTCAAAAAATGAAAGTAGGAAGTTTGGAGCCTGTTCTCCATTTTCTGATCTGCAAGAGTGTTCTTCTGTCTGCCCTTGATGCTGCTTAAAAATTGGTTCCTGTAAATTTCAGGGGTTTATTAATTTGACTTACATGATAAAGCTGTTTCTATGATGTCAAAACTATGCTTTGCATGCTGGTTCTATAAAAAGTAGAAGAAAAGTAAATATTTGTGCCACCTCTGTATATGAGCAAAGATCAAGAATATACCGGAAGACTTTCTCTAAAAATAAATAAAAAATGAAAATCTTTCTCCTAAATCCTCCTGAAGAATGTATTTGTTACATATTTGTTACTCAGGATTTACTGTACAGAGGAAATCTGAGTATTGTTATATAGCTGGCTTTAGAATATATATTCCTCAGTTTTCACTCAGAAGGTTAATATAAATATTTCATATATTTAGGGATCTGTGCTACTTCTAGATTAAAATAGGATATATGAAACTGTGAACTTGCTACAGTTTTTAAAGAAACCTACATTTTTGCTGTGAATACACGTTCCACTCTTAATAAATTTCAAAGGCTTTGCTAATATTTCCTGGGTAATTGGCTTGGCATCTGCTAGTTTCATTTCCATGTAACAGGTTATAAATTAGAACTCTGGGGACTACTGACAGTGTTCGATGGGGATGTAACTTTGAAGGATATGAAAGAGATTGCTTAGCTCATACTGCAAGTGGTGATGGAGAGGTAGAAGAAAGTTTGGGGTAGTAGATGAAGGAGCTTGAGCTCTCTTCCTATACCAAACTCAACCCCAAATGTGAAGAATTTTTGTACAAAATTTTCATGTATCATATAAATGATTGAGAATAAACTTTCTGTAATGACTGGAAATAGGTGTTGACTGTCACCACCTTCTGCACCCCAGAAGTCAGCAACCAGGTTTTTAAGTCTCTCTCCTGGTCTCCATCAATTTGTGCATTCCCTCACCCCCTCCTGTAAATTTCTGGCCTAACTTCCTTACTCTTCTTGGTTATTTTACTATGAGTAAAAACCTTCTAGATGTGTTGATTTTTTAATTCCACAACTTCCTTCATCTGGGCAAAAGGGAAGACTGTGGTGAAGGTTAGGAAATGTCATGTTGCCAAAAGACTCGTGTCCTAATTAAGAGAACAGGACACAAACTCTAATGGACCATGTACAGATTCATACTGTGATGCTTGGAAAATGTTTGGTTCAGTTAGAAAAATATTTCAGTGTTGCTCAATTGACCTGAAATTTTTAGGTGGTATCATAGCCAGCACATCTGGAGAAGGAAACATGCAAGAGGGGAAGGGGAAACTTATCTATTGATAAAGAAAAGAAAGGAAGAAGGAGACAGCTTTCAGAAAAATTACTGCTGTTTTTTTTTTTTTACCACTCCTGAGAGGTCTTTTCAAACTTTGCTGCACCTGGCACATTTTCTTCCTCAACTTTTTTCGGCTTTTTTTCTTGAAAAAAAATTAAATGTCCCCAGATTTATGTTCCTGCTGTTGATACTGCACTTCACATGAAAAACATAACTTTGCTGCACCTGGCACATTTTCTTCCTCAACTTTTTTCAGCTTTTTTTCTTGAAAAAAATTAAATGTCCCCAGATTTATGTTCCGGCTTTTTTTCTTGAAAAAAAATTAAATGTCCCCAGATTTATGTTCCTGCTGTTGATACTGCACTTCACATGAAAAACATTTTGTTCTGAAAAGTGCTGATGTTTTCGCTCAGCCAGAGCTTATAAATACATCCTCTGTTCCCCATCCATGGGTGGGTGATTTTCTTTTTTTGTTCTTGACTGGAACTGACCTGGTTTTACCACCTTTCACAGCTGCAATTACCACTGCTAGGTCAGATTTTTCCAAGACTACCTTTTTAATCCTGACCTGCCTTATCTCCTGCCATGCCATTCTGCACCTCAGCCTGTCTCTAATTCCTCCCTGGGAATGGCTCTTCGGTATTCCAGGCAAGTAGCTAAAATAGATGTTCTCCCCCTTTTCTCTGCACATTTTTCTGTGCAGAGGGTACAGTTGACTACTTGCTACCCACTCCCACAACAGGGAATTACGTGCATATCATCCTACTTCAAATGCTATCACTTTTCCCATCATACCCCTTAAATATTCAGTGCCCCACTTCTGGTGCAGTGGCTTCCCTGTCACAGCTGTGTACACCACTCTCCTGGCTGGTCTTCCATGCTGCACCACCTTCTGCACTGACCTCCTCTGTTGCCTTTCCTCCATGCTAAGACAGTAAAAAGCACTTATCCTCGGTCCTGAACACCCTTCACATCTTCATCTGATCCTTGGCCAGTTTGGCACTTTGCTTATCAACCACTTGTCTGTGCCTCCCACAGCAGGATTTTGTTTTCTGGCCTTTGACACAAGCCTTTCCTGGTAATAACTATTCTCGTCTGAAAGATGAATCATTAAGTGAACATTATGGGTTGACTTCAGCATTTTGGACTTTTCATGCAGCTCTGCA
>NW_010398717.1:0-342 GCF_000710305.1 Buceros rhinoceros silvestris
GGACCAGTACAAACCAGTATGAACCAGTATGGACCAGCATAAACCAGTATGAACCAGTACAGAGCCCTCCCAAAGCCCCCCCAGTGCCCCGGTGACAAAGGCCACGGCCGTGAGCCCCAGCGTGGACAGCACCAGGCTGCGGCTGCAAACCAGTATGAACCAGTATAAACCAGTACGGACCAGTATAAACCAGTATAAACCAGTATAAACCAGTATGGACCAGTATAAACCAGCACAGAGCCCACCCAGCGCCCCGGTGACGAAGGCCACGGCCGTGAACCCCAGCGTGGACAGCACCAGGCTGCGGCTGCCAACCAGTACAAACCCGTATAAACCAGTACA
>NW_010398718.1:0-1771 GCF_000710305.1 Buceros rhinoceros silvestris
GGTTAAGATTCCAGGTAGTTTAGAAAAAAAACCAGTTCACTCAAGGTACTTTCGCTTGGACAAAGGTCAGTAGTCCCTTTAGTCATGTACTCTCTTCTAAGTATCTGCTGTAAAAGAGATACATGGGCTCAGAAATCTCCTGCAACTCCCCCAGGGTTTCTGAAAGCATAATGGGGCTGCTCTGTCTGCTGACAAGCATAGAAAAAAAAAAGATATATATATAAAGTAGATAATACAAGATTCAATATTTTTTTTGTGTACCTCATACTACATTACAGATTATTTTTTCCAAAGGAGAGGTCACTAGAAAATAGGCTAAGACTCTTAAAAAATGTGCATTTGATTCTTTTTTGCAAAGCAGTTTGGAAGTAGAGCACTAGTTTTGCCAAAAGCAATTGCTGTGCATTAATATTAAACATGATCTAATGAAGGCAGAAGTCATTTTGGGAAAACATTAAGAACAGCACAAGGCATAAGCATCTCCTGAATTATAAGTTTATGGCTGAGAGAAACAGTACAATGAAAATATAGGTATTTCTCCCAACAAGGTTTTGTTCCACGACCTGGAAAAATAAAGGAGGGGGGAAAGGGGAAAACCAACAGTCCTTCACGGGAAGTATACTTCAGAACCCCCCACCCTCAAAAAACCCCACAAACCAAAAGTGCAAAACGGACCCAAGCAGGCAGTCTTCATTGTAATTAACAGGAAAGCCTTAAAGCTGGAATAAAACATAATTAGGGGGCTAAGGGATGGGGGGAAGCATTGCCTCCAAGAAAACTGCTTCCATACGTAAAAACAAAAGTATCAGTCCAAGTAAGTGCAGTGTCTGGTACAGCTCAAAATGTTCCTGTCGTTCGGGAATATGTATTAAGGATGCATCAATTAGGGAACATGTGAATCATCTGATTGATGTACATGACACAACAACAACAACAGAACAACCTGGCATCATTCCCAAAGTCCTTAAAAGGGCATTTCTTAAACATTTGCCTGGGTGGCTAAAATAACAAACTAATCTTCTCTGCTGAAAAGTCAGGCTGACCCAACAAGGCACACAGAGACCTCAGCTATGCAGCTCCTGGCTAGCAAAGGCATACTCACATTAGGAAAAATAAAACAAAACCAACAAACTGCTGATGCTCTGACTGTAAATCTGTCTCTATTTACATGTTGCAGCCTGCACCTTGTGGCATCCTTCAAGACCTTATACAAACAGACATAAGGAGGCATTTTTGAGAGTGCGCTGACCCGCGGTACCTGACAGCGAGTGCCTGGAATCACATGCTTGCCAGCTGGCTGCAACGGAAAACGTAATGATTCAGCAGTTTAATGGATCTTGAGTTTGCCAACAGTCCCCTTGTAATCATCTCCGGGGAAATAAAATAATACAGGCCCAGGACTTTGGCAGGTTCTGTAATTGTTTGCTGCTGGCGCAAATCCAGGGCCAGCACAAGCTCTAACAAGGCAAATACGGCTGTACTTCACCCTGACTCCCCAGGCAGGCTCTATCCGAAGCCCAAGGGTGGAATTAACTTATAGCATGTCTGACAGGGAGGCAAAGATACCGGGAAGGCTGAAAAAAAGTCCTTAAATATTCAACTGCTCAAATCAATAATGCTCAGTTTCACAGGAAAAATCTGTTCTCCCGACTTTTTTTTTTAATACAGAAGAGCAGGGAGGTTTGTTCAAAGCTGAAATATGGTAGTTTTAAAATACCTGCCTTTGTTTTAAATGGCAAATTATTTTAATTAAAATATTAGTTATTAAAAT
>NW_010398719.1:0-349 GCF_000710305.1 Buceros rhinoceros silvestris
GTTGCTGGAAAGCACTGAGCGGGGCTGAGAACCAGCTCCGGCTCCCCCGCTCTGCCCCCAGTGACTGCCACCCCCTGTCCTTGGCTGATGGTGGGTGTTCACCCTGCAAGCGCCAGTGGAAACCCACAACCTGGTAAAACTCGGCTCTGTTGGTTAATTAAATCATCATTTCAAATGAGCAGTCTCCATCTGTAAACGTTCTGGTTCAGCACAGGAACAGGACCCTGGGAAGCGGTCAGGGGCTGCGCTGTCGCTTTCCCCATCTGGCGATTCTCCGCACAGGCTCACCTGGATCAACAGACCCCGAGCAGGCACCAGCTCCTGCTCACGGATTCACGCGGCTGTCCCA
>NW_010398719.1:481-3545 GCF_000710305.1 Buceros rhinoceros silvestris
CAGCTCCTCCCCGTGAGCTGGTGGGCTCTGAAGAAACCCGTAAGCCTCTTGTTCTACGTGATTATGAAACCAATCCCTCAGGCCAGCTACAGTCAGAAGAAACATCAACTCAAGGTCCTTTTTCCTGGTAACAAAGGATCTATAAAGAAGTGCTGCTTTCAAAAGAAAACCCTCTGACTTCTGAGGAGCAGCCCCGGAGCAGCCTGCCATCCTTTGATCGCTCCTCTAAAGACACCAGGGAGCTGAAGACCCTCTTCATGCTTTGGCACGAAGGTCACTTTCTCCTTCCTGAAAGGTTTTGTGGTGTTAAGTCGCGAGGAGTGAAGACTAAATTAAATTTAACTGATTATAACCGGTGGCTGCTTTGTGCTGTTAACGTCGTTTTACCCAAAGAGGCAGCTGACGGTACAGCTACACCTAGAAACGGATGTTCCTCCACCAGGATCTCTGCAGAACCGCTTGAGCAAGGGCACAGCAGAACCTCCTGAGGTAAGCAGGCTGCTGGCCGTGGACCAGGAAACATCCCACGGCAAAAGCAGCCTTCCAGAGGGGAGGCGAAGTTCCCAGGAAACGGTGCAAAATGTGATCAGAAAACACAGGAACTAAATCCTGGCAACAAAGACATGGGAAAAGGAAGAAGAGGGAACAATGAACTGCGGACGAAGGACAAAAGTCCTGGGAAGTCCTACATTCGCCGTCTGAGGCAGGGAAACCTGTTAAAATACTGCACTGGGGGGAACACGGCGGAGGACACGAGCCCCAGACAGGGCAGCGCAGCCCGAAAAGCGGGCTGTACCTTACCAGCAGCCGCTGGAGGGCAGAAACCGTGTAAAATGCTGCAGTGGGGGAAACAGGGCGGAGGACACGAGCCCCAGACAGGGCAGCGCAGCCCGAAAAGCGGGCTGTACCTTACCAGCAGCAGCTGGAGGGCAGCGGCTTCCCTGGGAGCCTGGCACCAGGGGGAGAGAGACCAGGACAGGCGAGACTCCCCTGGGGAGGGAACGACCAGAGAAGAAAGGAAAGTGAAACACTTCTTTGGGCAAAGAAGGAGGAAAAGACACTTTTTCAGGTGCATGAATGTTGGTTTTAGAGAAGCCCCATGACTCTGTGAAGACAAAGGAGTGATGGAGGAAGGACATTTTACCGGAGAAAAAGTTAAACAAACTCACTAACAACCACCACAAATACCAGAGTGTCAGGAACGAGAGTTCCCCTTCCTGCTGGGGCACGTCCCCCACCAAAGAGCTGCACCAGCCACGAGGGGATTTTCTCCACAGAATCAAGGTGGCTCCTTCCACCTGCTTTTCCCTGTGCTGTTCTCATCCCTTCCCCGTTCCCGAGCCTGCCTGTCCTTTTCGCTTTATGGCTCATTTTACAGTGGAACACCCCACCAGCAAACGGAGGTGAGGGGTTACTACAGGAGGTGGCGTGTTCCTGGCTTCTAGTGGGTTCCAGCGGCTCTTGTGGCCGCTCCGGAGGAAGATTGCGCCCGCCTTGGTCACCGATACCGCTCCGGCGCTGTGCTCGGGCTCACTCGGCGAGTCTGGCAGCGCTGATCCTGCTCGCCAGGCGACAGGGGCTGCTCCTTATGGACAAGAACAGCGAACAAGGGAAGAATCGGAGGAAGGAGGCGGCAGCGTCGCAGGGTGCTCAAGCACCCCGGAGCACCAGGAGCTGCTCCCCGCGGAGAGCCGGAGGTGGCGAGCGGCGCCTCTGCACCACTGCCACCCTCTGGCCCTGCGGAAAACTCCCTGCTCCGGGCAGAGGAGCAGCTCCCAGCCCGAAGCTCCGTTCAGCGCCTTTCCACCCCACTGGCCAGGAGAGCCGGGAGGAAAACTGGATGCGGAATTGCCCCTCGGTGAGCAGGACCTGCGCGGTGACACCCCTGGGGCTGGCAGGCAGCAGACTCGCTGCTTTTTATACTGGGGCACAAACGTGTCCAGCTCATCCAGCTAAAACCAGGGGCCACCAGCTCGTCACCACCCCAGCCCTCTGATGCCACCAGCTAACTGAGGCAGAAGCAGCAGACGAATGATTTGTACTTTTTTCTGATAAACTGTCTTCAGGGGCGCAGCCTGGTCAGTGCTCGGGACGGTGTTGTCCCGAGTCCCCAGAACGGCACGTGGGGAGGAGATGAGGACACAGGAACTCCTCCGATGAGCAACTCCAAATGAGCAGCTTCCCCCAAGGCAGCTGTGACTCTATTTCCCTCCCAGCATTCCCTCTGAACTCCCTCTGTGCTGGCTCACGCAGACAACTTTGTGGTCACAGCATGGCAGCTGTTCTTGAGGTCAAACGCTGAGTTCCTGTTTTGCGGCTTTTAATGGCAATTTTCATAGTAATTTACAAATTTACTGTTAAGCACGTTATCGATCCCTTTAGTAACGACAGCTGTGCGTTAATTCGGCTCTCGGTTGAGAGGCTGTTGTAAAAATGCTCTCGCTAAGGCCTGGGATCACTCCTGCAGTTTGGTATTAATAGAGGCAGCCAAGCGAGTTCCTCTCGCTGAACCTGCCCAACCTGCTGGCCCTGCCCTGGCTGCACCTCCCAGTTCTCTGCTCCACCAAGGTGAGGACCTGGAAGCTCCAGAGCACTGAGCAGGGTGGATTTATGCTCGGACCCTTCGCAGTCCAAGGTATCCCTTCCTATCTCGAAGGGATACTGGTGCAAGGGGCTAGACAGCAACTGGTGTGTGGGATGCTACACCAGTCCCGTCCACCTGGGCAGAAGGAATTCACCCGGTGGACTCTGTTCAAAGAAAAGAAACGTAATACAGTGACGTGAGCCCCAAACACAAACAGCAGAACACACCAAAGATGGAGAGTTCCTGGTGTCGAGCCCTGTTCATCCTCAGCAGAGGAAATAAATCACAGGGTGCTACAGCCTTGAGTTTCCACCTGAGCTGTGTGCCACCATCTCACTAACCCACCTCTTAAAAGAAAACTGGCTTCCAAACCCAGTTTGCCTTTTACTTTCAGTCACTTCAAGCCGATTCAGCTTTCTAGGAAAGAAATAAAGCCTAAGCAGCAAACTGAAACCATGGTGGTCTGGGCTGCTGGACAAG
>NW_010398720.1:0-972 GCF_000710305.1 Buceros rhinoceros silvestris
GGGGGGTGGGTGGGGAATGGGGTGTCACAGTTGTCTGCACTTAGCCTATATCCAGGTCTGAACTATAGCAGTTGCTCTATCACCCAGTTGACTCCTCCACAGCCAAATAGGGGTCAGGAAAAGTAACTGTATGGGCTATGAAAAAAATAACTGTACGGGCTATGAAATTGTTGGTATTCAGTAGATTTACAAACTTTAGTTCCCAAGATCACATCCGGAAAAATTTTACACATTTTTCTTGAGATCGGGGCTGAGTGATCACTGATAGAGTGGTTGCTTTGTGGGAAATGCTCTCACGTGAGTCACTGGGGCTTTTTGTCCTTTAACCACTGCCCAGGAGTTCATTTTAGTGTGTTACTGTCTTGGCAAAGACTTTTGGTACATTGGGAGATACAGCTGTGGGACCTCAAGATCCTGATGGCTGTTTTGGGGATATTTATTATGACGATTTTAAAGATTGACAAAATTTATGATTTGGAATTATTCAGCACATTTCAGATTGTGACATCCTCCTCTCGCACGTAAACATGGTCAGACCCATGAAGAGATTAAGGAGTTAAATAAGTGAAATAAGCAGAGGACTGTAGTTGTTTAACTCAGTTTTCTTCTTCCTCTTCGAGTAAAATACAGCCTGTGCAATGCAAGACCAGGCAGAGGAATAAAAGCTGGTTCTAAACAAGGCAGCAAGTTGACGTGGCATGCTTTCTGTGTTCTGCAGATGCAGAACAGCCACTTTGTCATGTAATAATTATGCAAGGGTGGTCCTATATGATGTGGCTGTGCTGTGTCCAGAACCTCAGCTCAACTGTCCTTAGTTACAGCATGTCCCTGAACAGAGCTCCCTGCTCTTAATTTATGGTTGTTGCACTTACTCTGCACCTCCTGCAAGGGACCTCTTTGTCTTGGTAAGACTGACAGCCACTTTTCAATTAAATCCTTCAGCAAACCGTTCTTCTAACTAACAGTAATCAG
>NW_010398720.1:1076-9857 GCF_000710305.1 Buceros rhinoceros silvestris
CGCTCTTCTAACCAACAGTAATCAGCCCAAGAGGAAGTCACATCCACATCTGATGTAAAATGGATTATCTCCATCTGGTTTGAACTCTCCTGTGGTATTTTGTGTCTGACTTCTATTATCTGTGTCTGATGTAGAGGATAAACACCCTAGGGCAGTGTTTGCACAGTACCACATGCCGTGACAGCAGTCAATAAATTACAGGAGAAGGTGATCACACAGGGTGATTCCCAGCTTCGCACCCCTGATCACACTGTCCGCAGATCCCAAGCAGAGCAGAAGAACTGTGTTTTCTGAGAGGGACGCTGTTCTACACTTGAAGATATTTCTCATTGAACTTGTGTTTTCCTGCGAAGGGGCATTAAAACATATTCATTCATAATTTAATGAGTGTTTTCTTGCCAGTTATTCAGTCCTTAATAATTTAAATGCATTCCAGGTGTTAAGACACCTAGGACAGTTGTAGACAGTCAAACAATTAAAAAAAAAAAACAAACCCTAAGCAATTCCCTTACCCTACCTCAAGCACAAAAGACTTAAAAATTACTTTTTCTCTCCTTGATCTCTTCTTACCCCCCCACTTACCACCCATTTGCTCTCATTGCACTTCCTTTTCTGTGCTCCTTCCCCCCAAACCTAAGCTTCTCATGCAGTTTTTCCTCTTCTTTGAAAACACAAATGTAGAGCCACAAATAGCCATAATTATCTCCTTCAACATTTGAAAATACTTAGGCATGACTCTAAGAAAGAAATCCTTAATTGGGTAGGATGTGCTCTTAATTTTAGCTTAGTCGAGCTATCTTGCAGAAGCCTCGTTTTTACACTTTCTGCATTTTCATTGTTTTTCCACAGGCCCTAATAAAATACAAAATGCTGTTGGTTTAAAAGGCATCATTTACATTTAAACAACAGAATGCACAAGGTCAGTGGATACTCTGGCCCATATAGTTACTTTAAACTTTTTTTCCAACTCAGCCCTTGGCCTTTATGGTATCCAGTGTTGCTTTCTTTCATTTCCCTTCCAAGCATAAAATAAATACAGTAAGAAAAGCTGATTTTCCTTACCACCCTTCTCCCCACTAAATAGCAAACAACAGAAAAATCCATGTGCATATGTTAAATGTTTGCAAATAATTAGGCATGTTGTTTAATGGGCTATGCTTCTTATCTGAAATGTATAGATTCTCCTAAATCACAAGGTAAGTTAAAATCTCAGCATTACTGAAATATATGTTCTCTGATTTTCAGAGGCAGCCAGACTGAATGCCTTTCTACTTACACTGCAGTTCCCATTAATGTTAACAGGCATATTTCCTTTTGCTTCTGTTGGGATCGACTTGATACACACGTGGGATCCTTTGATAACCTCTTAAAAAGCCACCCTCCTGCTTTACATGCACTTTAGAGCTTTAATGATCTCATGATGCTTCTTTGTGTCTCTATGGCCAAAATGTTATCTAATACTTCTTGTAAATAATACAAGATAGCTTTTTACGCTGCAAGTGACCTCTGTGTCATGTGCTAACACTCAATTAGAATATACCTTGCCCACAGGGTGTTCTGCTGGAGTCAGGGGAAAGCATTAAGAAAGCAAGCAGAACTGCTGTTCCCTTGCTCAGGAACAAGCGTATCTATTCAGGTACTGGGCAAGACAAAACCTGGGAGAGGGAAACGTGACAGGAGGAGGAGTCGGTTCCGTTATCTTTGCTTTCCAGTTCATGGATCCAAAGATGTATAGGAACAAGTGGTCCTCCTGGGGAGCCCCTGAGCAATCCTTATTGCAATGGAGATTTTTTATATCTGCTTCAAAGGCCACTGTAAACATACCATGATGAATTATAATGTGTCTGTGTGTATATTTGTTCCTACTTCCATTTATAGATACAGTATTTAAATCTTTGAGCCCTTAGATCACATCATATGCTAACCAGTTTCTCTGGGTAAATTTTCCATAAAAAACATGAAATCAGAGCTTTGTATTCCTTTGTATTGCTAAGTTTTAAGTCCATAGGAAGTGTTAAATAACTTCTGTGCAGAGCTGTCTGATCTAAAGGCATTCAAAGGAGTGGGCAGCAAGGCTTTAAAATCCCAGCATGCACATGAACATCACACGTTTCTGCGTGGCTTTCCCCAGTGAATATTAGGGCTTCTGCCACCTGTAAATTGCTTCAGGAGGATGATTTTAGCAGTGGGACATGGGGTGAGCTTGGCTGTTCTCCATTTGGCTTTGTCTCCCCCCAGCTTGTGCTCCCATGGCAGGGCTTGGAGATCAGCCTTCTGCTTTGACCATCAGGCAGCAGCTTCCAATGGCGGTGCAAAATGCAAGAGAGCCAGGGTTTAGGGAAAAAAGCCTTCTTTCTCTCCCTGAAGGCCTGTGAGCATGTTCCTGAAGTGGGAAACAGGTGGGAGAGGGCACTCACATTTCCTCAGCTCTCTTGAGCCTCCTCTTGCTTCCACCTGATCTTTGGCTGATGGCGACAGTGATTAAGCCACATCTTTGGGATCGGCTGATCAAATACGGGGTACTCTGCTCTCGAACATGGAGCTGGTGGCTGTTTTACAACTGTCAGCAATGGAACAGATTGCTTTGGTGAATTAAATAAACCAGGAGGGTGATCGGCATAATTCGGATCTGGGGTGTACTGGAGGACACTAGAAAGGGTGATACCTGCTGTGCATCCCTTTGAATGCACGTCTTTTAAGGGACACTAAACTTATGCATGTGGCTTTGGATTCCTGCAGTTCTCGAGCTTTGTCTCGTGTCAGTAGGAAGTGTGAAAATGTGAAGTAACTGATCATCTACATGGGTAGCATCAGAAAGCAGAGGAGTGAGCTTCCATTCCTTTCTCCAAATATAGACTCCATTCTGCTCCTTCTTACCACAGCTGGCCAGACAATTTATATCTATCTTTTTTCCATTTTTTGTGTTTCTAGTAGTGTCTTTGAAAGAATCAAACCAACTGAATAATGTGTCTACTAGTTCACAGTGTCACTCTAATCTTCCTGTACAAAAATACAGGGACTATTATTGCATTTAGGTCAGATAAGATTATTAAAAATGTGTTCACTACTTCTGATACTTACAGCAATCCCAGTAATAACCATGTTTTAATAGTTGGCAAGTTCTGGTGGTTGGTTTTTGGTAGATGCTTGGATACTTAGGTACTGCATTGCAATGAATATTCATTTTGGTTGCATTGTACTTCCCCATCAATGACAAAGAGATATTAACAAAAACAATATTTTATTTCCTACTTTAATGGTGAGTACATAGCATTAATTACATTATTAATCCAACTAGAAACTCTTGTGCAAAGCTATTTCAAGCCATTAGTTGCTCCATTGTAATTGATGGATTACTGCATTACCATTTAATTTAGTATTGTTTTCAAGGCATTACATTCAGTTTCATTCAAGTTAATTGTATATCCAAATAAGGAAAGAACTCGCTTCATGAGCATGAGTGATGCAAGCGCGGATTCTTCCTGATTTCAGATGTATAATGGGATGTGATCCATACAGCAATTCTGTACAAGGCCTTCCAGTTAGCATTACCTTGCAATTTATGGCAACAAAAAATGAGGGAATGGACCAGAAGATTGCATGGCTTTTGGATTCAGCATTGTGATAGTCTTCTCTGCAAATGGAAATTAACATCAATTATTCAAATCTAGTTATGCTTTCAACCCTCTTAATTGTTAAGTGTTTTCCATTCAGTGATCAAGCCCAATTCCCTAAACATAACAGCAATTATAACTGTGCATCCAGAGGAAAATATACTCTCTTTGGCCCAATTTTCAGCTCTGATATGACCTCTTTATACTGCTTTTTACACAGAGGGGTTGTTAAGCTACAGCAACCATTCTTTTTGCATAGAACATATCCCAGGGCTGTCAAGAAACATGGACTGTAATCTTCTTTACTGCCCCATCTTAAAAATAAGGGAAAAAACAATGGGTGGGATTCAGCTGCCTAGTCACTGGTATGTGGACTAGTTTAGATAGAAGTCCTTAGATACGTGAGACACCTTCACAAGGGTAGTGAACGTGGTTTAGGACTGAGGAAGGTCTGTGACAGCTGGAGGCAAGGCTAGGGGCAATACTCTAGTGTGTCTAAAATAGCACAGTGGTTAGTTGCCTGCATTACCCTGGTTTTGCCTGGCAACTGGGACAGCTCTTCTGGGCTATGCAAGGCTAAATGTAAACTATATTATTCTTGATTCTGAAAATCGCTTCATGCACTGGATTGCATAAGGCCGTAATGAAACTTCTTTCTCCTTAGTGTAATTCCTATTATTTATTAGAGTACCATGCTGTCCATCTTCTAGCTTTTCTGTGGCAGAAGTGACCATTCTGATGCATTCTTTGGGTGTTTAGCCTGTAAAGGTTTCGGGATTTTAAAATACTGCACCCTTTACTGCCAAAAAAAAAAAAAATGTGAAGTGTGTGTCTTGAACTACAGTCAGATCATTACTGAGTGGACAATAAACACCAAGGCTTAATATGAAGTCCCACTCTGCTTAACCAGAATAAAAACTTGGTCCAAATGTGGCATGTCTCCTTCCCAGGCACCTTCCCTGATAACGTTTCTGTAATGTGAAAGTAGTAGAAAGACCAGGGAGCAGCTGGTGATATGTTTGGCATAGAGAAGGTGTTTCGTCTGACACTCAGGACCAATGTCAGGTCTCTCATTCTTTTGTCTTTAGGAAATAGTTGAATGAAACATCAAAAATCGATGTCATGTTATAGTGGTTTAACCCCAGCCAGCAGCTAAATACCAGGCAGCTGTTGATTCACTCCTCTCCCCTCCTAGTGGGATGGGAAGGAGAATTGGGAAAAAAAAAAGTAGAAGTCATGGGTTCAACGTAGTTTAATAACTATACTATGCTATAATAATAACAATAATAACAACAAAAAAGAATATAACAAAGAGAAATTAAACCCAAGAAAAGACAAATGATGCACAATGCAATTGCTCACCACCCACTGGCCGATGCCCAGTCAGTCCCAGCAATATGCTCCCCATGGCCAACTCCCCCCAGTTCATATACTAGCATGACGTCCTATGGTATGGAATATCCCTTTGGCTACTTTGGATCAGCTGTCCTGGCCATGCTCCCTCCCAGCTTCTTGTGCACCTCCTCACTGGCAGAGCTCTGGAAACTGAAAAGTCCTTGGCTTAGGATCAGTGCTACTCTGCAACAACTAAAACATCAGAGTGTTATCAACATTATTGTCTCACTAAATCCAAAACACAGCACTGCACCAGCCAGCAGGAAGAAAATTAACTCTATCCCATCTGAAACCAGGACATATGTCTACTGACAGAGAGGAAAACATTAATTCTTTTGAACCAAGAGGTTATTTGAAGTCAGGATTTTGTGAATTATATTTGAGATAGAAACTGTTAATGGAGTCAGTTCTCCTTTGATTAAAAAAAAAAAAAGATGTAAAGTTTCAGTCTTTTGAGTTCTTTAGGACTCAAATATAGGATTCATTATTCTTGGTTACAGTTCATTATTTCCTACCGCTATCTAATCTAGAGCTCTCCTTCTCCAGATGTTACCACTTGTGCTTTTGAGAAACAGATTATTTTCTTGTCACCTTTTCCATTTTCTGATGTGATATTTTGGATTTATCCTAAATATATTACAGGTTGGAACAAGGATCGGTCTTATCTCCAGTAACAATCTGTAGGGCTTGAGGAAGTTGCTACGGCTGGTGCTCCTTTTTCCCCTTTTTTAAAGTTAGTCCTTTACTTCCAGAGGGTTGGCCCAAGATCTATGCAATACCTCCTGCAAAGTAAGCTTCATTTTGAGGACTTAGGAAGGATTTCACTTGTGCTCAGAAGATTTCTATTTTGTTTCTCTGCAGAGGCATGATTTTCAAGCTCTGAAAGAACTGGAAATGCTGCATGGGAGAAGGAGGATTGAATCCAGTGCTAACACTTATGCAGAGTCCACTGTTTTTATGCTTTTATGAAAGGCTGCTCTTCATGTATATTTAAAGCTTTATTTTGTATTATTCTACAGATGCATATGGCAGGTTATTCTGTTTATTATAATTAAAGTCTAGATGTAATGATGATAGACATAGTGAGATTATAGTTTATCTCTTCTTAAAACTTACCACGGTGTGTATATACGTGCATATCTCTGGTGGAGCGTATTATTGGTATCTGGACACTGATCCACAAGAAATGAGACATGTTAACTGCAATAATCAGACTGTTGTCCTGAAATCCATTCAGTGCCCTATGATCTGCTCATTCTAATAGACGTCTTTTTATTTGTTATTATCTTAGAATGAATCTCTTAGTTCAGGAAAAAAGAAAGGAAGGGGAAAAAAAAAGGAGGAAAAAACCACTGAGAAATTACTCTAGTGGTGGTAACACACAGAAACATTTGCTATGGGCATTGGTTGCAGTAGTTGTCATATATTTATGTCATGATATAATGGCATACTGTAGGCTATTCTTGTATGTGTTCTCATTCTGAGCTCGTTTGTCACTTGTCTGTGTAAATTCAACATTTTCCTCATCTGGGGGAGTTTACATATCTCCTTGCAGTTGACTGTAAACAAATTGCAAGTGCTGCTTGGCAGGTGACAGATCCAGTTGGTTAGGTAAGGCTGTTGCAGTCTCAGTGCAATATGAAAAAATTTACACATTTGTGAAATTCCAGGCTGTTGCTTTCTAGTGTAAAATTTGGGATATGACAGCAGATGTTAGGTTTAAAAAGGAGAATGAGATTCTGGGTAGGATTGAAGTAGCTTGTTTTATTCTTAGGAAAAAGAACACTTGGCTGGCTTGCTGCTATAATTGGTTGCTTTATGCACACTGTGTGAAATGAGCCCAAATGTGAGGACTGTGTTACTTCACTCTTCTAAGGCAGGGTTGGGTTTCTGATTTTCCGCATATGACAGCCTCTGAGCTTTACATGGCAGTCAAGCAAAGGCCTCCATCATGTATGATTGGATTGAGGTTCTTGGATCCTCCCCAGCTTCAGAGTGGCTGTGCACACGTTCTGCTGTAGAGCTCACTGCAGCCCCAGGGCCTGAGCATATCTCTGTCTTGGATGATGGAAAACTTTAATAACATGTGCAAAATTAATTTGGACGTTCTCCTAACACAAGTCTTTGAAATCAGAGGGAAGCACTGAGGATTTTTGGCATGCCAGCTTTTGTTGCTATGTATTCAGGTACTATACCTATTGATTTCAGTTCATGTGAGTCACTGTTGTTTCCGTAAGCACCTCTTTTAATATGTAAAAGCCATATGTATTTGTTACTTCTTGGTGAGCAGCCTCTCACCTCTCAGTTGTTGCTAGAGGTGTTATATAAAAAGAAAAATCTGGTAGTGTAGCTCTTTGTGCCTCGCTAAGATAAGACATTAGCCATATGGCTCCAGTGCTGGGCACTGAGAAAGCAGCTGAGAGCTGGGAGATTTGGGGGATTTTGGTTGGTTGGTTGGGTGGGTTTAGTAGGCACTTCTTTCAATTGTTTCTTTTTTCTTCAGCTCACTGAGAGTTGAGACCTTGTGGTTCTGTAAATACTTGTGCAAGCCTTTATTCAGGAGGAATCACGTGGCTCTCTATAAGAGCACAGGAAATATTCCTGGGGTTGTCAAAGGCAGCCATGGCTTGCCTTGTGCTATTTAATGACATTCACAGATTTATTGAATTCCCTTTTCAGTTAGGCTCCTTGTGCTGCCTATTACTTAGACTAGAAATTTGCTTGAAAACTTCTCTGGAAATCTCTTCATTTTCTGTGCAAGCTCATTCCTGGCCATGTTTTACTCTGTGTGCCAAAGTCTTTCAGCGTAAACAGCTTCTCTTTTGAATGCTTATCCCCCTCTACCAAGAACATGCACACCCACAATTTGCGAAATATACATATGTACTTATACAAACAGTAATTTTTTCTCCAAACTGAACAAAGGAAGCCCTTTTAGCCCTCATATTAACCTAGACACCCCTCTTCCTTTCTATTCCATTTTGAAGCTGTCTTTCTTGACCTGAACCACACAAAGTATCCCTATAGTATTCTACTTAAATCATGGTCAAGATCTTATACAACAAAAATTATTGCATCTCCCTATGGAAATATTTGGTTTCCATTGTCCTATAATCATATTAGCTTTTTTAAAATAAAAAAATGCACCAATGGTTCATGTTCATCCTGCTTCATTTTATCACTTAATCTAGTTTATGCAGCTAATATACCCATATTTCTGCCTCAGTCATTTAGAAATGTTGATTGTGCATAGTAAATGATAAAAGAAGGTGAAAAGAAAAATATGTAATCCAGCACACAGCATATAGAGTTGGAGGCTCTAGTGCCTGGCCCCAGCAATTTTTTTCCCCAAAGACAAAGTATGTAGAAAATGTTTCTTCCAGCTGCTTTTTGAAAATGCAAATTGTAACTCAGGTTAACAGGTTAATCACTTTGAATACTATTGCATAGTTGACATGAACCAACCTAATTCTTACTTCATTAGTTGAAAAAAAAGAGTTAATAACTTCATTGTATGTAACTTTGAAATATCAAGCAGGTCAAAACAAAGGGCATTTTCATCAGTGATCACTCTGCATTGGTTTTTCACTGCAAATATTCAGGAATATTTGTGTTATAGGATGAAAAGCTATTAGAGATTTACTCATTATAAACGATGTTATTGTATCAGAATCCATCTATTCTTACTAATAACAACCGTTCTGTCCAGTAATGTGTGTAACTGTCGTTTTTAAAAAAGTAGCTGTCACGGTTTGAGGAGGGGGGCTGTTTC
>NW_010398721.1:0-371 GCF_000710305.1 Buceros rhinoceros silvestris
CCTGCTGGCCAGCACCGGGTGTATGACTCTGTCTCGTGGCCTGATGCCACCAGGCAGGTCTCTGGGGACTACGTGGTCGTGGGGACCACAGCCCGAGTGTCCCCTATGTGGATGGGTGTCCCCGAGTGGGTGTGAGCAGACCCCCAGTGGGCTGTCCCGGTGGGTGTCCCTGTGCCAGCACCCCCTCCATGGGTCAGCCCAGTGTCTTCTCAGGGCTCTCAGCACTGGGCTGTCACCATGGTCCCCAGCCTGATGTGACACGTGGGAAGCCACTGCCCGCTCGGGTGGGAAATGGCTCAGCTCTGCCCCTGGGGTCTTTGGTCAGAGCGAGCCAACTCGGGGGACGAGGGGAGAGCCTGTCCCATCCCTCC
>NW_010398721.1:527-924 GCF_000710305.1 Buceros rhinoceros silvestris
GGCAGGATCCGGTCCCAGGCTGGGGTCGCGGGGCCAGGCAGCTTCGCCGAGCCCTAGCAGGTCCCAGCGTGTTTCCTTCCCCTGCTGATGAGCTGCTTTTCCTTCCGCATGCCAGGCGCTGGGCCAAGCAGTCCCTGTCCCTGTCCCCATCATCGTCCCCGTCCCCATCCTGGCATGCAGGCCTCACCCCACGCATCGCCATGGACAGTAGGAGGGGGCCAGGAAGACCCGGGGGGGCTGGGCTGAGCCCTGCACCACTGCCCTGGCCTTGGTGCGGGGAAGGGCAGCTGTGGGAGCGGGAGGGACAATGCCCGCGGCTTCGCGTGGGGCTGAGCACTGCTGAACTCGTCACCTCCATGGGAGCTGTTGGGATCGGCAGGGGGGGGACCTCCGGTGG
>NW_010398721.1:1107-1479 GCF_000710305.1 Buceros rhinoceros silvestris
TGGAGGGGAGCTGGGGAAGGGACTCCTGGAGGCAGGAGCAAGCAGCAGGAGCGCGCAATCCTCCACCAGCTGCTGGGGCGGGGTGAGGGCAGGAGAGAGCTCGGGCACTGTGCAGGGCTGCTCTGATGGGCTTTGCTGCTTGCCCTCCATCCCAGTGCGTGCTTCATTCCATCCATCCATCCACCCACCCATCCATCCCCCCGTCCATCCGTCTGTCCATCCATCCATCCATCCATCCATCCATCCATCCACCCATCCATCCACCCGTCCATCCTTCTGTCCATCCGTCTGTCCATCCATCCATCCATCATCCATCCATCCATCCATCCACCCATCTGTCCATCCGCCTGTCCATCCATCCATCCATACATC
>NW_010398721.1:1806-3327 GCF_000710305.1 Buceros rhinoceros silvestris
CCATCCATCCATACATCCATCCATCCACCCATCCATCCATCCATCCAACATCCACCCACCCACCCATCCATTCTACACCCACGCTTCCCTCCCTCCCTCCCTCCCTCCCCCCACTTGCCCAGCCACACATCTGTCTGTCCATCCCTCTGTCCACCCTTCCCTCCATCCACGCCAGCTGCACACCCAGCCACGGGTGCACACGTGGGTGCAGACACACGCAGGAGGTGCCCTGGATCAATGGGGATGAGCGCCTAGAGAGGCACCATGCCATCACCCCAGGGGCCTTGGTGCTGGCAGCCCTCGGAGGGTGGGGGTCCCCCTGAGGTGTGGGAGCAACGGCCAGGTTGATGGGTGAGGTGCAGAGGCGCAGGTCCCTGAGGGGGATGTGGGACATGAGGCATCACCGTGGGGACATCCTAATGAGGCACCCACCGTGGGTCAAGGAGGAGGTGCCATTGGGATCCCCAGGGATGGACACAGGACACTGGGTGACACCCCATGAAACGCCCCCCAGGGCTGGCAAGGGAACACCCTGCCCTGTGCCCCATGGGGAGGGAGGTTGTGCCATGTGTGGGGTGACGGTGCCAGCCCAGCTAAGTCTTGTCCCCTTCCGTCTCCACACAGAGTCCCAGCTCTCCCAGTCAAGAACCTGAACGGCACCGGCCCCGTCCATCCTGCCCTTGCAGGTAAGGGGGGTCCTGCCACCCACCGGGTGTCACTGCCAGGTGACATCGTGGGGCTGGGGTGCAGGAGGGCAGGGCAGGGGGCTGGGGCACAGTGAAGCAGTGGGAAGGATGGAGGGACATTGGGTGGACAGACAGCAGCTCTCCCTCGGTGCAGGGATGACGGGCATCCTCATGTGTGCCGCCGGGCTGCCCGTCTGCCTGACCCGCGCCCCCAAACCCATCCTGCACCCCCCGCCCGTCAGCAAGAGCGACATCAAACCCGTGCCCGGCGTCAACGGCATCTGCAGGAAAACCAAGAAGAAGCATCTCAAAAAGAGTAAGGAGCTGCCCACCTGCCCGTGAGCCCTTGGCTGTGCCAGACCCTGCCGGAGGGGAAACTGAGGCACAGGCACTGTGCTGCCTGTGGGGGTGGGATCCCCAAGGGGTTTGTCCGAGCGTTCTGTGGGAGATGCCCACACTCCTCTGTGCCACCGGCTGGCACCTCCTCCTCCCCATGCTGTCCCCATGCTGGTGGTGGGGCTGGCAGGGTGTTGGGGGCACATCAGGCAGGCTCTGATGGCATCCCCCCACCTCTGCCTGCGGCAGGCAAGACCCCCGAGGACGTGGTGCGCCGCTACATCCAGAAAGTGAAGAATCCCCCGGATGAGGTGAGTGGGCAAGCCCGGGCACCACGGCTCGGCCCATGGGCCCACTCTGGCTCTCGGGCATGGAGGTGGGCACAGAGCCGGAAGTGATGTCCCCATCCCGCCCGGACGATGATGCCCATCAACGTGTGCCCGGGCAGGATTGCACCATCTGCATGGAGCGGCTGGTCACCTCATCTGGCTACGAGGGC
>NW_010398722.1:0-5149 GCF_000710305.1 Buceros rhinoceros silvestris
CCCGAAGTGTAAGACCACCAGAAGTATAAGGGCAGCCCTGGGAGCGTAAAGCCCAGAAGCTGGAGCTGGTGTGAGGCTTTTAAAGGGACAGGAAACCCACAAGAAGTTTTTGCAGCCAATGAGATGTGCTAACGTAAATGGGAGGAATACTCACAACTGGTCAGTTTAAAATTAACCTTCGAAACAGAAAAATGCGATTTTTCCTAAACTGGGACTGAAAGCCATCTGTCTATCGGTTCATCACTGTTCCTAACAGCAAAGCAGAATCCTGGGATGGAAGCCACATGGTGATGTTAGTGAAAAAGCAGGGACTGCTAGATAAAAAAAATAGGTTTGCTAAAGATGAGATTTTAGGTGTTTAGAGATTTTTAACCGTCTTTGTTGAGGATCTCATTTTCTTTGTGATTTTGCTCTTTTTCGCATCCTTACCAAAGACTTCCTGATATGGACTAAAAATGATTATTCAGCTCAAGTGTTTTGCACTAAAACATAATAGTACTTTTGAATGTAAAGGAAATACTTTTCATTGACTTACTTTTGTAAAGCACCTAATGTAATCGTAGCTTTCCTTCCAATGTTAACATGTAGTTTCTTCAATTATTTATTTGTCTCTTCCTCTTCATCACAGGTCAATTAGGGGGTTTTTGGTTTGCTTTGCTTTTTGTTTTTTACAAGGCAGTCTAGAAAAGTCATGTTTTTCAGACTTGAGAAGACTCACATCCTTTAAAGGAACATTTAAATTAGAATGCTGCTAAATTGGGGCAATTATATGCTTTGTTACTTACTGATCTGAGTAATTAAAGATAGGGCAATTTTTACACTGTGAGTGGAAATTCTAAGTATCCAAACTATTTCTGCTACTTCACTTAATAACAGATTTTTCATAACCAGGATAATTTATTCTTATAAAAAGTCATTTTATTAATTAGGAAGAAATACAATTTTCAATGTCAGAACAAAGCAAATACCACGAATTAATCAAAGACTACTAATAAATCTTTCATTGTTGCATACTGGAAATAATACATAATATTTAACACATATACACACAATTTTTTTTTAATTCAATTGTTAGAGAACAGCTATGAAGAAACTTCACTAAAGCTTTACTTGAGATTTCAAAGAATATTCTTCTCCATTCTCCTCCTTTTTTTTTTTTTTCAAGATTAGTGATAAGTCTGATTTCTTTTCTTAGACTTAAAGGATAGCTGAAGGTTTTAGAGGTGGCAGTGTATTAGATCACAGAACACTATGTTCAAATATACTAGAAACTAAATTCTGCTTGTTTCATTTTGCATAAGTGGCTATGCATCATTAAACAAACAAAAAAATATAATTCATAAACACACACACAACAGAGTGTAACTCTCTGTAACTTGGATATCAAAACTTAATTTTTTCCAACTCAAAATTCCATTCAAAATACAGATATTATATCCTATCATTACACTTCCATGGAAGTGATTTCTGTTTGCAATACTTATGTCTATCCCAATCCACATAGATGAATGAATTCATTACCATACCAAGCCTGCAGAATCATGGATTTTCTTCAATCCTTTATAACATTTCAGACAATTTTTCTCTGTGGTGCACAGTGACAGGATGAAAGACAATAGGCACAAACTGAAATGCAGTAAATGACAGTTAAACATAAAAGCTCCTTGAGCATGGTCAAAACCAGAAACAGGTTGCCAAAGGAGGCTGTGGAGTCTCCATCCTTGGGGATATTCAAAACACAACTGAACAAGTTTCTGGGCAACCTGCTGTAGCTGACCCTGCTCTGAGCAGGTGTTTGGACTTGACCATCCTAGACATGCCTTCCAGCCTCACTCATTCTCACATGTGAGACTGTGGTTCTGTGATAAATTATTTCTCTTTGAGGAATCTCTTTGCATTGTAGCTCCTCTAAGGTAATGGATGTATATGATACTATTTCCCCTGGCTTCAGATGTCTAAAATTAAACTGAATGTAAGATAACTGCTCCCATTACTGACAGAAAGAAGCGGACACCTATGGAGGCACGTAAGACAGATTACATAAATTGTTCCATTTTAGGATGAGGTGGATTGTTCTCTAGCAGGGACTTTTGCTCCCATTTTTAGTTACAGTTACAGTAAATGATACCACTGAAATAGTTCAGTACATAGAGCTACATATGCTGTCAGTTTCTCTGAAAGAAGTGAAGCCAGAAAAGGAATGGGGTTTTTATTAACTGCTCAAAGCACTAGGCACAGCAGTATTCAGGACAGGGGCATAAGAATGGCCATCAAGGGTATTTTTATAGGCTTATGTAACCCAAAAATCCTGCCCACAGGGGGGTCATAGAAAGATGCCTAAGGAGGAATCTAAGACTAGGACAACTGTAGACTACTTTCCTTTAGGTAGTTAGGTTCCAAATATATAATTTTGGGGATTTCTTGAGCTGACTTCTCAGTCAGCTGACTCTCAGTGAATTTCTTCTTCATTAATTCTTCCAGTCTCTCTTCTAAATCGTGTAATCTTTCAGCATCCACAACATCCCTTGCCAAGGAAACACACAACTAAACTGCCCGTTGTCTCTTCTGAATAATTGATCATATACACATAAAAGTACAAGACCTAATAAAATCTTTTTTATTATCAAGAAAGGGAAAGTACAAGGCTGATTTTTAGAAGAATTTTTACCCTTTCCTTGTCCTTGTTAGAAGCTGAAAAGTCCTGCCATCCAAAAACGTATCAGCTGTACCAGGAGTATGGATGTCTTCTTAGGACCACCTGCAGTCTCTGGAAAACACCACCCTCTTATTCACTGGAAGCTGACAAACTTTTCCGAGGGAAGAAACAGAGCTTTTCCCAGTATTTCTCTTGCCTATGATCAAAGACTGAGGTATTAGGACATCGTTCTTCCAGTTTCCACAGTCTGTGCTGTCACTAAAGACTAATCTATCTGTATCATGTGGAATTCCTCTTCCTTCCTCCCTTCCTCCCTTCCTCCCTTCCTCCTTTCCTCCCTTCCTCCCTTCCTCCCTTCCTTCCAGGAAAGACAAACACCTTTCCTCTTTGTGAAGCACTAGTTATTATTCACACCATGGTGTCAGAAGAAATGGATTAATACAGGATTAGGCCTATCAACTATGATCTAAAACTCTGGAATTTTTCACTCACCATCTGCAAATATTTACACAGGTATTGTAGAGGACTGAAGCAATGAATTGGACAGTTGTCCCAACGATAAATTACACTGAAGCATGTTAAAGATTGTTCACGTGATTATGTGTAATAGGTAGAATTGCTGCTGATTTGTTCACATAAATTCTTTCTAGCGGATAAGGATGCACCTTGGCACCCCTAGGGACCAAATTTGGGGATTCCTCAAAAAAGACGCAATCATAAAAGCCTCACCAACTCTTGAGACTCTTCAAAGACTGGCTCAACACAGCTTGATGTACAACGTAAGGGCAGCAGATTAACCACAATCTGCGACCCAGCTCTCCCGATGAGAGTTTCTGACGAACTCCTGATGGGAGGAAGTACCTGTTGGCAGACTGATCTCCTTACCTTAATGAATTCATGAGCTATTTGTGCTCTCTACTTTCAGTGTTTTCTATTTTATGATGTTTAATGATAGAAAAAGCTCCCAGTAGCTTTCCTCAGTAAATTGCTTGATTAAATTGAGAATGTAAAAAGTTGTCTCACCCGTAACTTACACTTAACACTTTGTTTCATGGCAAACTAGTATGATTTACATACCAATTAAACTACTTGTAATTTTTAAGTGTCACAGACCTCTGATTTGGTTATAGAGCATGATCATATTAACTAAAATACAGGGACACAAAATGGTAAATGGAATTACAGATAGGGACAAGAGATAAAAGATACACTGATGAAGGATTATGAGTAGTTTCAATAACTGCCTTTCCTGGCCACCCTCCAACCCTCACCCCTAATGAAAAATGGCATTTTTAATTTTTCGAATGGAAGGTTCCCTTTTACAGACAAAAAAAGCAGATGAAAAACTGTGGAATATTTAGTTTAAAGAGAAAAATCTGCTGACCGTACATTAACTGTGTTAAACAGATTTCTAAAATTTTTCTCAGAATCAGACAAATTTTATTAATGCTAAGTTTCCAGAGACTTTTTTTGCAATAAATCTATCTCATAATCATTGTTAAAGTGTGGTGGACACTTGAAAAAAAATAAAATTCCAAACTCGGAAAAAAGTGAAACTGAATCCTAAAGATAACTAAATATTAAAGAAAACCTGCAAGTAGTTAATGGTAAGAAATAAGATCAAGAAGAGAAAACCACCTCCATATAAGAAACCCTGACAGTAAAATCCTCACAATGCAGTATCACAAATTCACAAGTCAGTTTCACCCCGAAATAGAGAAAATACATTTCAAGAAAATTAACATAAGGAATAAATCAGATAAATGGGTAATAATATCAGAATATACAACTGACTAATATAAAATGCTTGCTCTGAAAGGATATTAGGAGTTTGCTTCTAATTTCAGTTTTTCAGTGCAACATTCCAGTTTTGAAAAAGCTGAAAAGAGAGTTCGTAGTACACAATGCTTCTTCATTTGCAGAACAGGATGTCATCTGCTATTCTTTGTTTATTCTGGAATCATAAATCTTACAGCATTTGTGATGAATAACATTTATGAACACTGCTGGTACATTCTGTTTTATCACACGAATGTTGTAATTACAATAATTAAAGTGATTTTTAATAACTTTTAAATTATTGGCATGTTTTTAAAGCAGTATCAATTATTTGGCTTAAAAGTACAGTAGAGGTGCAGTTGACTATTCTTTAAATGAACACCTTCCAGTAATAAACACTAGGCTTTGACAGCACATAGGTATCTAGATTTCCTATGCTGATTTTTGACACTCCACCTTTCAAGTAGACTTTCTAATGTGATCACAATTTTCATCCTAATTGCTTTGGATGCTGATATCATATAAAGATGTAATGATGGTTGGGATTTACTTATGAGTTTAGTTCATTTGGCTACACATGGGTGCCTGAAGTCATCCAAGCCACCTGAATAGCGTATGTTCACAGTTTGTGGAAGACATATCTTCTGGACAATGAATATTAATTATTATCATTATTAATTATTAATTATTGTTATTAATATTATGAAAATAATA
>NW_010398723.1:0-951 GCF_000710305.1 Buceros rhinoceros silvestris
TGGCCGCCGTGGCTAAAGCCCTGGCACCAGACGAAGAGCCCCTTCACGACGTGGTGACAGACGGCACACATGCTGGCACACTGCCGACACCTGCGCCAGAGAGAAGGGAGAGCCTTCAGCGAGGGCAGCCAGGGGGGCCAGGGGCCACCAACGCCATCCTCCTGCCCCCGGCAGCCCCTCTGGGCCTCCCTTCGGTGACCAGAGCTCGGTCCCCACCTCCCTGCCCGCTCCCTGCCCTCACCTGTCGCAGATCCAGCCCCTGTTGCTCATGGGCCTCTTGCAGTTGCTGCAGTTGACGTGCAGGGTGGTGGACGCCTGGTTGAGGCAGTTGATGGCGCGGCACGTGCTCAGCTTGATCACCTCGTTGGAGATGTTCCAGAGCTGGAAGCGCTGCAGCAGGTCGATGTAGGAGGTGTACCAGTGCTCCTGGGAACGGCCACAGAACAGCTGAGCCTCAGTGCTTCCTAAAACCCCCTCGGGATCCCAGCCCTGTGTCCCCAAGGTGGGAAGCACAGCCCGGTGGGGCTGGGGAAGAGGTATCCTTCCCCTTCCTCAAACCAACAGGCCAAGGCCACTTCCCCAGCCTGGCCCTGCAGACAGCACCTCGGGTCCCTGCCAGGACGGGTGGTAGAGACGCAAGCCGGGTGGAGCTGCCCACCCCAGGTTAGAGCAGACCTGGAGGAGAAGGGAAGTGCCCAGAACCCAGGCGGGACCCGGTCGCATTGGGATACAGCACCTCTGGGTCCCACCAAGGCGTCCCCCTTCACCTAGGAAGGGGGTTTCCTGGGAGCTAACCTGGGTCTGCTCGTCGATCTCCTTGCGGATGCGGTCTCCCAGCACGATGAGGACGGACACGGCCGTCTGCACGTCTCCCTGCTCGGCGTAGAAGAGGAGCGTGTCCCGCACGATGGGGTTGAAGAAGTCGGAGGGCAGGCGGCTCTCGTAGAGCGC
>NW_010398723.1:1070-1362 GCF_000710305.1 Buceros rhinoceros silvestris
TTGAAGAAGTGTGAGGGCAGGCGGTTCTCGTAGAGCGAGTGGGAGATGGAGATAAGGGAGAAGGACTCCACGGGCGTCAGCGACACCGTCTCAGCCTCGTTGCCGCTGACGTGAGGGGAGTCAGCCTTGTCTTGCAGGTGGTCCAAGGCTGATGGGTTGTCCACAATTTCATGGCGCAGGGGAAAGGCTTCCTGGGGAAGGCTGTATTCCTGCTCTTCGGCTGCAAGGAGACATCAGAAATGGGTGGAGAAGACCAGGAGACGATCTGGCCACGTGGCTGGGACGGGGGACG
>NW_010398723.1:1574-1957 GCF_000710305.1 Buceros rhinoceros silvestris
CCCAGCACCAGCCACGCACTCACCCTGCGGGTTCTCGTGGTCCATCATGTACAGGTCATCCTCGTCTGCTTCCACGTCTCCCAGCAGATAGTCAGCAGGGACATCGCTGCCCTCCGTCTCCTCGTTGTCTGCGTGCCCAGGGAGAGGGAACTCAGCTCAGCCCCTCGTCCCGCCCCAGCATGCCGGGCTGTGTCCCAGCCAGGCGGCCTGGCTCCCCACCACGGCTGCGCTCCTGCCACCCGCAGCCCCCGCCACCGCGGGCCAACGAAACGCCCAGGGGCTCGGTGTGCTTCCCTGGGGGGCTGCGGCAGGCCCAGTCAACCCCGTTTACAGGGTAGATTTCCCAGTTTACCCATAACGGGAGCCGCTACACCTGAGGGGGG
>NW_010398723.1:1980-3189 GCF_000710305.1 Buceros rhinoceros silvestris
ATGAGGATGTTCTCCGTGCGGCTCTCTCCTTTGCTGCGGTCCAGCCTCACCTCGCTGCCCAGCCCGGCGGGGATGTCCTTCAGGTTAAAGCTAGGGAAGAAGCCAGGTTTAATAGTTGCAGAAGGTTACAGCTCCCGTCCTAGCCAGGAGATGGGTCTCCAGCTGTGCTGTGAACAGTGACACACAAGCCATGGTGATTTCCCTGACAGCACCGCAGTCAGCTCTCCCCTGTTCATAACTTAAAGATACAGTGTGATCGTTAGCACAGCCCTTCCCCAGCCCGGCGACCGCAAAGGTGCCCACAAACGACCTCCTAAAGGAGTCCACAGGCGAGTGCCAGCTCTTGACTCCATCTCTTGGTGTTCACCTTCACCTCAGGGGCAGCTAAACAGCAGCGGCCTCGCTACAAGGGGCTTTGCTGTTTGTTATGCACCACCGCTCTCCAGCTGCAGCCAGGTAGAACAGGACAGGGACGGGGTTGAAGCAGAGCTGGGCTCTGTTAGCAACAGGCAGCGAGTGACCTGCCTGGATGCAGAGCTTGGTGGAGGAGAGCGTTTCCCTCGATGTTATTTCGAGGACTTGCCGTTTGCCCCAGGAACCCGGCCCTGCGAGGTCTGCCAGCTCATTTGGATCCTCAGACCTTGCTTTTAGATGTCATAGAACAGGACAGGGACGGGGTTGAAGCAGAGCTGGGCTCTGTTAGCAACAGGCAGCGAGTGACCTGCCTGGATGCAGAGCTTGGTGGAGGAGAGCGTTTCCCTCGATGTTATTTCGAGGACTTGCCGTTTGCCCCAGGAACCCGGCCCTGCGAGGTCTGCCAGCTCATTTGGATCCTCAGACCTTGCTTTTAGATGTCACTGTGCAGCTCAGAGCTGGGCCATCCTCCCCCTTTGACGGGCAGGAGACAACCTCTCCACACCAGCAGCTCTGGCTCCAGCGGCGGGACGGGAGTTCTCCACCCCCAGCCCTCAGTCACAGTCACTAACTGCAGAGGTGGCACCAGCCCCACCGCAGCAACAACCTTCCTTCCAAGGAGGGAAGGGAGCAGCACGCAGAGCTACGTGGCTCCAGGCCAGGCCGGCCACTCGCTTCTCACTGCCACACAGAAACCAGCTGCGTTCAAACGATGCCAACCTGCAAACCGGAGCGGCCTGAGGCTGGAGGGAGCTGTCCCCGTCGCTACCCCGGCCCAGAGGCTGCTCAGGGAGC
>NW_010398724.1:0-2168 GCF_000710305.1 Buceros rhinoceros silvestris
CTGGAGCTGGAGGGCAAGGTGGGGTATTAGTGCTGCAGTGAACCCAGCCCATCTTCTGCACTCGCCAACCCGGGAGCTCACCCAACAGAACCCCAGTTTGGGCAGCTCAGATGAGCTCCCCCAAGCCGGGCTGTGTCGGGGTAACACGGAGGGGGGGCTGGAAGCACAAGTACGGGAGCAGCCCCAAGGCAGACTCCAAGTCAGGGCGTTCCAGAATGAAGATATCTCCGGCTGGCAAAAGACCTGCGCAAGGCAACGTGCGAGTGATTAAGTTATAAGGGGGAAGAGGACAGGGCGAATTAGCCCTGTCAGTCACCAGAGCTATATTTGAACCAAATGCTGGGCATCCATCTTCAGGAGCAGCCTCGTGCTGGGTCAGGCAACTGTTCCGCTCGCCATGCCAAGACCCGCTGGGTGTTTTCTTTCCAGGATGACAGATGTGTGGGCAGGGGAAGGGGGGAAGGTAACACACCTGCCGGGATGCTCTTCTCCCAGCAGACAGAACATGGGAGTGTTTCAGCCCTGAAACGGACCTTAGGCCATTGCACCCAACAGGCCTACACCTCTGGTGGCTGCTGCTGGTCCCTGGGGATGGTTTTCTGCTTGACTGCATCAATGCTACACAAGTTCTTGTGATAAGTCAAGGTGATTGCAAATAGGGAAAATCACCTCCTGCTCCTGGGAGGGTCAAGAATTCGGCTGGACCCCTGGCCTCAGCATCACACTGGGACTCAGTGCCTGAGTTACCAGAGCTGTCACCATCTGGTGGCATAAGCGGAGCATGAGCAGGTTCTCCAGGATGGACAGGGGATGGACATTCCCCCGCTGTGGATGGGGGTTGCTGAAGGCTGTGTCCAAAACCAAGGAGCAACAGGGCCCCAGGGCCCAAGCCAGGGCACAGGGTCTGTGCTCAGAGGGATGGGCTGGGGGGCTCAGCCTTGGCAGCAGTGAACAGCACCAGCTCCTGCTGGCTGCGGCCCTTCTGGGCCAGGGGGTGATGTGCTGGGCTCTTCCAGACACACATTTCCGTTGGCAATGCAGTTTCGAGGCAATGGTGATGCTCATTTCACACGGACCTGCGCTTGTTTCAGTTTATCTGCAGTTAATCGAGAGCAGGATTAAGGAAAACCTAAAGTAGGTCTCAGTTACCACAACAGCTGAACAACCGACCGTGTGTCAGGCAAATCCCCAGGACAGCCTGCGGCACCAGCTGGCGGGGAGTAGCATCAGACCCGCAGGTCCTGCTCAGCCGGGGGGTTTACCGAGCCGTCGGGTGCTGCCCAGTGCTCAGCTCTGCTGTGGGAACCAGCTCGCTCAGGGCTTTGCGCTGCTTCAGCGAATCCTATTGCAAACCTACGGGCAGCTTGCTCCCCTGGCATCGCTGTGCCCAGGCCAGGGCGAGGAAGCTGGAGGTGGCCGTGCTGTCGGGCTGGCAAGGGAAGGGGCACTGGGCTGTCCTGCTGGTGCTCCTGGGTCTCTAGTCACCCCAAAGAGCCCTGCGGTGCCCTCGGCTGAGCCCCCTCCCTGCCCTGCCTATGGGGGCTGTTCCTGCTGTGGGAGCTGCAGGTTCCTACTGAACAGGAATTCTGCCTGCCTGGGAGAGGGAACCAGCTGCTGCGGAAAGGCAGGAAGGGGTAAAGCCCACGGCAGGCTGGCAGGGACACCATGAGGTGTCCCCTCTGTGTCCCCAGGGAAGGGCTACATTGCAGAGGAGGGGCTCCTGGCCTGGGAAGGCTGCGGTGCAGCCGTACTCTGGACCCTGCGGTCCTGCCCCAGGCTGGTGGCTGTGTCTGGGTCATCCACCTCTTTGGGAGGGCGCAGGGAGGTGGCTGGGGTGGGGGATGCTCACTGCAGGGCTGCCCTCACTCAGAAAGGAGCCAGAGAAAGGCAGAGGCTTGCGAGGCCAGGGCTTGCAGAGTTTTGTCTTGGCTGTGGAGGAACAAAGGCGTTTGGGGAGCAGCTCTCGGGAGACTCTGCTCCCAGAGGCTGTAGCTTTCGCAGCCTCCCTGCAAGCTCTTCTTCCTCCCACAGCACCGGACCGAGCGCAGGGCAGGGTGTGGGGGATGCACCCTCGTACCCTGCCCACAGGAACGTGCCCCATCCCATCTGTGTCCCTGCGTGGGGTCGCACACACGTGTGCACACGAACACAAGCCCTCACGGCTCAAC
>NW_010398724.1:2329-2949 GCF_000710305.1 Buceros rhinoceros silvestris
GCCCACACGCTCAGCGCAGGCTGCCCACCTCCGCTTGCTAGCCCAAGGCCGAGGGGTGGCCTTCCTCTGCCACCCACCTCCGCACGCCGGCTCCCAGCTGTGGCACTGAGAAGCAGCAAAGCCCGGCACGGGGCGAACCCGCACCATGTCCACGGTTGTGCACAGGAACCAGCACAGCCCCCAGGCTGGGATCTGTCCTCCCTCGCCCACCCAGGCAGGTTTCCCGCATCTCCAGAGTGGTTCTAGTGGGAACCGGAGTGTGAAGAGGGGGCACAGAAAGGGCTGAGCTGGAGGAGGAGAGTCCCAGCACAATAGAGCGGCTCCCCCCTGACCTTGCCTTCCCAGTTAAAGATCTGCAGCTCTCCCCTCCTCCCCACTACAAAGGGGCTCTTTTGAGTCCCTAATTCTGCATTTAGAAAACAAAAGCAGATGCATCTAGTTTAGGTTTGGAGGGGGGGAGGCAAGAGCAAATGCTGAAGAACAAAGAGCTTTCCCTGACAGATCCGACTGACAAAGACTTTGTCAGCTCCATCTCTCCCTGAAAAGGCCAGAGCACATCAGGGTGGGGGGCTCCTTGCAGGCAGCTGCCTGGCTTGTGGCTTCGAGCCTCTGCGAGGACG
>NW_010398724.1:2985-3643 GCF_000710305.1 Buceros rhinoceros silvestris
CGCCCTGCCAAACGTGCACACCGTTAACGGGTGTGCTGCAGGGCGCAGCCTGGCCCCGGAATTCTGGTGGGACACCCGTGTCCATCCCTGCCCGGGAGCCGGCACCGAGGGCTGTGCCCCTTTCCGCCTGGCTGGGCAGGGTTTGCTCTGCAGAGGCTTCCAGGTGCGTTGTCTGACCTTGGCAAACCTCTTCCCATCAGCTGGAACGTCTGAGTCACGGGGAGCAACTCAGTGCGCTGCCCCAAGGCCAGCCACTTGCCCGCGAGCATGGATGTGGTTTACCACACTGCCCCGGAGGAGCTGAGCCCCTCTCCAGGGCCAGCAGCTGGTGGGACTCTGTGGGGAGCTCTGAAAACATCAGCGGGGTGGTTTTTTCTGTTCCCTGGGTGGCTCATCCCCGCAGGACCTTGCTGAGCAGATAGTCCATGGCAGAGGCTGCAGCCTTGGCTCACCTCAGCCAGCGGAGGAGGCTCTTTAATTTGACGGGAGGTGACCAGCGTGCCCTCGGAAGTGCAGCTCAGATCCCCCGTCCCCAAGGATGATTATTTACCGCAGTGTATCTCCTGTGCCAGGCTGCTTGACTTCTGCCCCCCGACTGATTCGCTGAGGGAAATCCATGGCGTGTGTCATTGCCCCTCTCGCGCGAGGCAGGGCTCTG
>NW_010398724.1:3820-4106 GCF_000710305.1 Buceros rhinoceros silvestris
TCCCGCTGGGCTCTCTCGCAGGGCTGCGATGGTTAAGCTGTCCCGGGGGACACCCGGCACTTCCCATTAGCTGCACTGAGGCTCTACTCACGCTGAGCCACCGGGGCTCCAGGGAAGTGCCCGCACACCCAGCCGGGGATGGAGCGGTTCCACCCCGGGCTCGCTCCCCACCAGGGTGAAGAGGGACAGGGCTCTGCGGTGGGCAGTGGCTCTGAGCCGTCCCGGTGACAGGAGGTCAGGGTGCGCTGATGGCTGCCCAGGACAGCCACTATCTCCCGGGGGGGGG
>NW_010398724.1:4249-5252 GCF_000710305.1 Buceros rhinoceros silvestris
CCAGGGGTGGGGACGGGGCACTGCCCGTCTGCAGGGCTCTCCACCCTGAGAAAGGCTCCTGCTATCTTTGGGTCAGGCCCAAAAGATCTCCAGGGAGAGATAAAGGTGCTGAGGTTGATCAGAGTAATAACAGCAGCCTCCTCTGGCTGTTATCTTGCCTTAGCAGGAGCAGGAAGCTCCAGATAACAAATTCCTGTAATTTACAGCATTTACAGTGATACAGGCAAAGAGAAAAAGACAAATCACATGGGCACATCCCCTCCCGCCCTGGAGGACACACTGCCTCATCACAGAGCCCAGCCTGGGTGCCAGCCCAGGGGACTGCTGCAGCTCCTCTCCTTGCTGGGAGCTGGGGACACAGGGACAGGTCCCTGCAGCTGGCAGGGCCAGTGCATGCTTCAGGGGCAGCACAGCCCAGGCTGCCACAGAGATCTGTTGGGCTGCGGGATCTGCCTCGGCCGCTGTCACGCTCCTGTGCGGGCTGGGGCTGAGGATGGTGCTGGCTGCTCTTCCTCCCCAGGGCCAACGCATTTTGCCTTCTTGCTGCTGCAAAGATTCTGCCACTTGGATAATCTGATAATGGCGTTTTCTGCACACTGTCATTTAGGAGCCCAATGGCAGCTCCTTTCATCAGGAGAAAGGCTGTAATTATGTGTCATTACCCATGGGCTATGATTTTTCCCCCACTACCTAGAGCTGTTTTTCTCTTTCAAGCAATGCGTGGGTATTTACAGGGAGAAAAGCCACAGCCAGGAAGAAAACAACTGGGATGAGGACTTTCCCCGGCAAAGATATAAAATGAAAGCACTGCAAAACAAACGCCAGCAGGTTCAGAGCCTGGAAGGGTCTGGGTTTGGAAGCAAGGTGCTCGGGGCAGGGCTCTCCCCATAGCCAGACTTGTGAGGAAGGCAGGCTTGGGGTGTCTTTGCAGCCTGAAGGACAGGACACGGAGGGCAGGAGGAGCTTGGCGCTGCCTGCAGCGGCAGCAGGGCATGGGGTGGTG
>NW_010398724.1:5731-7114 GCF_000710305.1 Buceros rhinoceros silvestris
GGGGAGTTTTCTCGCTGCTGCCTGTCTAGACAGCCCCAGAGAAGCTGCTGTATTTATAGAGCGGGGCAGAGAGCTGTGCCCGCTCACTTTGCCAAACCCACATGAGCCTGATGCTGCTGGTGAGGCCGGACGAAGATGCTTCCCACACACTGGAAACAGGAGGAGGAGGAGGAAGGCAAAGCAAACCACAGACTGACCCTAAACTCTCTAACCCCCCTTCAGATTGCAGCCAGCTCGTCTTGCTTTCCTGTCCGGGACCTTCTTGCCCTTTCACTGCTTCTGCAGACAGCCAAGCAACTCCATCCCTCCCCGGACAAGCATTGCTCCCAAAGGAGAACAAGTGTTCCCATCAAACCGATGCACACTCTGCCCAGAGCACCTCCCCGAGCACCTCTGTCCTCCCCCACCATGGCTGCTCCTCCTCCAGAAGGAAGCCCCCGCCAACCCCCCCAGCACTGCACACCTCAGGGGTCACAACCTACACCGCTCCCACAGCAGCTCTGCAGCTTCCCTGGCTGCAGCCTGGCCTCGCTCGGGAGCCTGTGGGTCAGAAACGCTTCCTTGGGGTCACCGGTGCTGGAAACCTCCACAGACATCTGAGGGTCATGGCTGGGGCCAAAGACACTCTCCTAGGGGTACCTCCAGCAAGGAGAAACACCCTGTCCCTGCTTACTGAAGAATGTTAAGGAGCCTCTGCGGATTATATTTATTTTTTTTCAGACAATTTCTTTCACTACCTTCTTTTGAAACTTCCTGCCTTGCTCACGCCATCCTCCACAACAGCTCATCCCCATCACCTTCTCCAGGCCCTTGGGGACCTCAGACTCTTCTTGGTTAATTCCTTTGGGGTCAATCTGTGGGTTCTGGAGGCATCCTCCGGTACGCCTGCCAGTACCCAACTGTGAAATATCTACCCTCCTCTTTGCGGTGGTTTCCAAGAAGGCTTTGCAGCCTGTTTTAACTGTTTGGTGCTGAAGGATGCAGAGCATGGCCTGGCTCTGAAGATGGCCCTGATGGAGCTTTCTTGGCCACGGAGGGGTTTGGTGCCCAAAGGGTGGGAGCTCCCATCCCTGCTGCTGAGCATGGAGAAGGTGACAGGCACGGAGGTGTGGTGTGTAAAGCCGCACCAATTTGCCTTGTCTCCATGCTGGCAGAGGTAGGGGCTCTGTGCACAAGGAATTAGAGGAACAGAAGCCGAACTGGGTTTCCAGGAAGCTTCCCCATGATGGATTTATAGGCACGGTGCCCTTTTTACAGGAGTTCATGCTGAAAACAAGCTGCAGATGCTCTCCTCGGGGTCTCCAGCAACGAGCCCAGATTTACTGCTGCTGTCTCGCAGTGAGCACTGGTCGGCAGCTGCGCTCGAGCCGGGGGATCGCGGCT
>NW_010398724.1:7185-7728 GCF_000710305.1 Buceros rhinoceros silvestris
CGGGGGGGCCGCGGGCGGGCGGCTGCGCTCGAGCCGGGGGATCGCGGCTGCGCCCACCGCTCCCAGCGGTGCAGCTACTGGGGATGGCTTCGCAGAGCCAAGCTCCAGCTGATCACAGAGTGTCTGTACCCCTCGGCAGCCGTGTCCCCCCGCTGGTAGTGTGACCAACGCTGCCGCCCTATGCAGGGCACCGCACCACCACTGCTGCCGCCCTATGCAGGCACAGCCACCGAGCACAAGCGTCTCTCTGTGCAGAGCCCAGCAGAGCCCGTGCTGGGCAGTGGAGGGTTTTCTTGTTGTTCGTGAGAGACCCCGAGGTCAGGCATTTGCAGGGAGAGGGTGCCGGTGTGGGCTTGGATTCTACACCCCTTTCACCCAGGGGTCTGCTCCCACCAGAGGACCTGCGTTTGCCGCAGCACTGGAAAACCTCAGCTGGAGTTTAACCTGACACTTGCACAACCCTGCCTGGAGCAGCCCTCACCTCTAGCAAACCCCCCCGCATCAGCAGCTCTGGCAAGCCCCAAGCACTCACTCCATGGCCTG
>NW_010398724.1:7943-8577 GCF_000710305.1 Buceros rhinoceros silvestris
GCGGGGGCCCCGGGACCCCAGGGCCGAGCCATTGGCTTGTGCAGCAGTGTGCAGTGGAGGCAGGAATGGGGCAAGCCTGGAGGGAGGAATCCCTGTGTCGTCCTGCCTGCCCGGCCACTGCTTCCCGGGGAGTTTGGGCAGAGGATCAGCTGCAGGCTCCGTGCTCCAAGTTGCACTCGGTGGAGGAATGATGTGCCAGCCTCTCAAAATGCAAGCTGCCCTCGTCACAGCAGCCTGAGTGATGCGACAGGTGACCCTGTTGCTGCGGGGTGTCAGCCCGGCTGCTGACCCGCTGCGGCCTCGTCTCTGGCAGCTCTGCGTGCCAGGCTGCGGCACCGCGGCTTTCAGAAACCCTGAACCCTGGCTGTGCCCTGCTCGGTTACAAAGGCAAATTCATGCTGAATAATCATGCAAATCAGTAGCCCAGGAGCCTGGAGAGGTGCCCGTGCGAGGGGCTCGCTCCGGTTGACAGAGTCGCTGGGTGAAACAATCCCTACCCTCTAGCTGGGCGATCCCCAGCCTGGACAGTCATCTCCCTGTCGTGTGTTCTGACAATCTGCAGATGTCAAGTAGCCCAAACCTTCCTGTGGATGCACCCCTGCCAGGCCACCTTGGGTGACAAGGCTCGTGGGGG
>NW_010398724.1:8703-9168 GCF_000710305.1 Buceros rhinoceros silvestris
GGGTGACAAGGCTCGGGGGGGCGGCTGCTGCCCAACCGGGTTCCCACGGCTGCCTCTCCTGCCCGGGGGCTTTGCTTCTCCAGAGCTCCAGCGGTGCTGTGTGTGCGTGGACCCCAAATGCTCACAAGCTTCTGGGAACAGGCTTCATCCCTAACTGGCACTTCCCACACTCCAGCCATGCAGCGAGCAGCTGCTGCCCAGGCAGGAGGAAATGCTGAGCTGCTGGCAGCTCCCAGAAATTCCCCAGACGTACTGTTTTGTCCTGTGGCGGAGACAGAGGTCCCTGGAGCATGCTGAGCACTGGGGCAGGGCTTGCCAAGTCCCCTGCCCACCCTGTCATAGCTCTGAACCTCCAGCACCGTCCCGATGGGCTGCAAAGCTGGGTCAGGAAGGAAAGACCCCGGGGCTGGAGCCGGGAGCATCCTGCCTGCCCTGCCTGTGTGCGGAGCTGGTGGCGGGCTGGGG